>NW_023010256.1:23489-27798 GCF_902201215.1 Prunus dulcis | reverse complement strand
TCCGCTGATAGTGCTGATCATGTTTATCTGTCGAGGAGGGTTCGGCACCGGCGCCGTTGGCGGCCGGGCGATATACTGGTCCAGTTTCCCTTCTCGGATCAGCCGCTCCACAATCTTTCTCAAACTTATACAATCTTCCGTGTTGTGGCTGTTGTGCTGATGGTATCGGCAGAATTTACCGGTCTCCCGGTTGTCTTGCCGATTGGGTCTTCTAACATTCGGCTTCGGTATGGCCTCCTGTTCGTTCATCAGAACGGTTTCATACGTGGTATTCAGCAGGGTGAAGACCTCGTTGCCGTGGTCACGGTTGGGCAGGGGTCCTCGGTTGTCGTTGTGACCATACCGACCTTTCCCTTTCTTTGGCTGATCTCTCCGATCGTCACGGTTATCTTTCCGCTTATGGCCCGCCGAATATGAGTCGGTCCTATCGTAGGATGGCGCTTCGCAGGGTAAGCGCTTGGCTTGGCATCCTCTCGGCGTGCCGAAGCGCTTGGTTTTGAGTTGAAGTACTCGGCCTTGGCGTGCACCGCCGCCTGCTTCATCAGCTCATCATACGTGCGCCAGTTGCTGCTGTGTACTAGGTATCGGAAATGCGAGGACCGAAGGCCACTCTTGAAGGCGCCGTAGGCTGCCCTATCATCTGTTTCCGGACACCTTGAGTACTCGTGGCTGAAACGCGCCGCATACTCTCTCAGTGGCTCGTCCTCTCTCTGCCGAATCGTGTACAGATCATCGGCAGAGTAAAGGCGATCCGTTTGGATCATGAAGTGGTTGAGGAAAATCTGCTTCAGCTCGTCGAAAGAATCCACCGTTTCCGGCTCCAGACGGTAGAACCAATTTAGGGCTGCCTCGGTAAGTGAAGATGGGAATAGCAGGCACTGCCCCTCGTCGCTCAGACCCTTGCATCCGATGGCAGACTGAAATGAATGAAGGTGGGTTAAAGGATCTTCGGTACCAGTGTAGAAGGGTATGCGCAAAGGCTGCACTTCCCGATCCTGCCGAGAGCGACGGATGCGTCTCGTGAACGGCCCGGGCCGCAGCTTTCCCCACTCAGGTTCCTGGGAGCGAGCCTTGTCGTTTTCCATTTTCTGGACCTTCTGAAAAAGGAGTCGGACAACAGGGTCTCGGCTTGGGATTCCTTCGGCATCATAGTCTTCTAAGCGCCTTCGCGGGCTCACGGAGTTATCCCCCAAGTATTGAGTTGATACCGAACGGTAGGTGGACGTTTGCGCATCGGAAGGGATATACTCGGATGCGGACTCCGTGGAGTTCAATCCTTGGACCTTCCGAATAGGTGACTTACTTCCCCCGGCGTTCATCCGGGATTCCCGTAGTCGAGCGCTTATCCTGATCTGGGATCTCTGTCTCTCTGCCTCCCGATCATTGAGCCTGTGTCGGCAATCGGAGTAGACCTTCTTGGGGACATGTGGTTGATCCCGTGGTGTTGGCACCACCAACTGTTTGGAAGGCGCAGGCGTTGCCCTTGCTGCCTTTCCGTACCTCCTCCTATGAGGGGTTCCCAAGCTCTCGGAAGAATGAGTCGTCTGGATGTTCTGCGGGTGCTGCTGGTGCAGCTGCCGTTGGGTTTCGTCCACTTTGGACGAAAGGTGGTGGTTGTGCTCTTGAAGCCTAGCCATGTCCTTTCGCAGAGATGCGATTTGGGCTACTAGCTCGGCCTCGGCGGTTGTTTGGGTTGATGGGGCGTTTCCGTAGGGAGTGCATGGGGGTAGTGCTGGGCTAGCCCCAGCTTGCCTTCCGAACGGTGCCCCGTCCTCCGATAGAAAAGTGGGTATTGAAGTGGTCCCCATGTGTTTAGGAGATAGTGGGTTAATTATTTTTCGTTTCCCACAGACGGCGCCAAACTGTTGATGCGAAAAAGTGGTTTGACACGTGGTTCGCCCAACTTAGTGATATTGTGTCTTCGGAAGGGAGTTAGTCTTCAGAAGATCAAGTTCCTGCAAAAGGGAACGTTCGGTAAGACCTTGGGGTACCGGTGCGGTACCGGCCGAAGGCTCTCCGATGCTTAAGTAAGTACGGATTTAGTAAGTGTCAGATTACAGATCAAGCGATAGCGTACCGTTGATTGTTCTCCCTCCCCTTTTGGGAATAGGGGTCTCCTTATATAGGCATGGGGAGGCGTGCATTATATTCATATTTTCGATGTGGGACTGTAGGAGCTGGTCGTGAGCATGACACGTGTCCTAGGTCAAAAGTGCCAGGAAGTGTAGGATTCGGTAGGGGATATGCCGAAGGGCCTCTGATGTCAAGTTGTCGTTTCCATCCACGTGTCAGGTGGTCATTGGTCGTTAATATACGGTATAAACAGAAATTATTCGCATTCTAAATTTTTCATGCATTAACTAATATATGAATATGAGAATTATTTTAATTCTTGACTTCCTATGAGTTTACTCATAATCTAATACAAGGCAAATTATCAATTATATTGAGAAGGAAGAGTAGTTAATCCCATCCTCAGTTATTATCTCCTGGAACTTATTCACGACTTCTCCCATAAATAGACACAAGAAGCTTTTTATCGAAGAACACGGATACATATGTGGTAGGGTCTGACTGCAGACAAAGGGCATATTTCATTTGTAAGATCCAAAAGATGAACAATCTCAAATCTTACTAAATCTTGTCATCGAAAACTTGTTTGCAAAAGACGATATGCTCAAGGTTCAGCAATCAACTTCGATTGGCTGGTGCCTACACGACAATTATATTGCCCCATCTACAGCAAACGACAAACATCAACTGAACGCCAGATATTAATTGAGAAAAACGACCCTACGTTCCCTTTACCAATAACTAGTGGGCATCACAATAGATTTGATTTGGACTTGACCAAATACCACTTTAATTATTAAAACATGGAAACGACAGCCTCAACCCCTATGTAGGCTTTAGCCGTAATGGCCAAGGCACTTCTCTCATCGTTCGTTAGCAACTTCCATTTGTGTCGTTCAATCCAAGCTCTCTATCAACTTGTTGCTCATGACTAGTGGCTGTGGCTTTCGCATTTAATTCATACTGCTGATGAACACATTATTACTAACTACATCTCTAATCGAGCTGCGTGAATTAAATCACTATGTTTAAAACAAAGGATCATGATATTGTGCTTAATATAAAACGGTTTTTTTTAAAAAAAAAATTGTTTTACTCCCTCTACTTTAGCCACTTTAGCCCAAATATCAATTTCTCATTGAATATGCAACTAGGTCAATGTGCCCACTTGCTTTCTTTCAGTGTCATTTGTTTCCCCATTCCGTTAGGAAAAAGAAAAAAAAAATTGTTGCTAAACGAACTCTAAAATTAATTGAGTACACCCTATTACCAAACTATTTATTAAATTACTAATTTACCCTAGGATAAAATGACCAAAAAGAATATATTAAATTGTGAAATAAATATAATTTTAATAAGTACATCATACTCACCATATTCAACCTTAATCAAACATAGAGAAGTTTTCATATTACTTGGTGCCCACGAACAACACTGCGAGCACTGACGAAGGTTCAAGGAGGTGTCGTTGAATGGTGTATAGCAGATAGGAAGGGATAGATAGCAATGATTCTAATCCAGCTAACTTACTTGCAACAGTATCAATCTTCGATGAGTGACTAGAAGAATTTTCCCTTTGCAGAGTCATAAACATATGATAAATCTGGAGGAAAAATGAACCTGATTCTACCAGTTGCAATATAGTCTTCACGACAAAAGAAAAAGAATTAATTTTAGTCACTGAATACAAGTAGATTATAACCAAACAAGACATCAAGCTGGATATCAACCAACAAATAATCATACAAGTAGGTTTACTTAATTTAAGGCTGAAGAAGATGAGAAAGTATGGAATATAAATTGCAGACATTGAGATTTCCACCGGCTTCTCTAGTAACATCACCAAAGTCTTCTATGCCCTTGCTTTCCTGCCAAAGTAAAAAAATTTAAATAAATGGTAGACATTGAGATTCATGAGTGTAGAAATTGCAACAAGTAAGAGTTGGAAAAGTATAACACTCATAAAAAGAGAGACCTGGTTTAGGATTGGCATAAGAGTGTTGTGTAATACAATGTATTAGGGTGTACAAATGGTATTTTTGGTAGTTAAATAGGATGTACTTAGTTAATTTTATATTTTGATTAAAATATTAGGGTGTAGATCATATAGTGTACTCAATTAATTTTAGGATTCGTTTAGCAACACTAAAAAATAAAAAATAAAAAAAGCATAAATTCACAAAAGGGTATAACCAGCATATCCAATATTGGCTCAAATAGAAATACTGACCATTAA
>NW_023010256.1:21589-23144 GCF_902201215.1 Prunus dulcis | reverse complement strand
GGAGATGTGGCTCTGCGTCAAGCGAGCCGTCTCCGCGGCCGAACGGGCGAAGAAGGCCTATGACGACGGCAGGGCTAAAGTCGCCGAAGCGGGTAAAGCCATCCAGGACCACGCCCATTTGCTCAAGGAGAAAGAGGCCGCCGAACGGCAAGCCTTTGCTTCGGAGGCGAAGGCGGAGCAGTTGCGGGTGGCCTTGGAGGCAGCGCGGGCGGATCTGGAGTTAGCTCGGTCGGCAGCGCGTGATGCCGAGGCCGTCTTAGAGGCGATCCAGGATGCCATGCAGGAGTCTGAGCGGAATAAAGCTGCGGAGGTGGAGGCTGCAGTACAAACGGCAATCCGGGGATACCGTTCCTCCGAGGAGTTTGCTGCCCTGCTGGACGGGGAAGTTGGCTCCGAGATGGTGGGTATGTTGTACCGATTCAAACGGTACAACCCTGGACAGAAGCTAAACCTCAATTTTGCCGCCGATCCCCCTCCCCTTCCCGAAGGAATTACCGAAGAGATGATCGAAGAATACGAAGGGGAGGACGCCGCCGAGGGCCCTGGGACTGCCGATGCCGCCGCCGGTGACGAGGCCGCTGCCTGAGGGCCTTTAGTTTTACACTTATCTATGTAATTTTACTTTTATTTGTTCCGAACGCATTGTTGCCGAGGGCATCCCTTAATTGGAATTTTTAAAGTATTTATCCAACTTTCAAATGTCTCGTGTGAGTTTGTTATAATTGCTAACTGCCGTAGGCTAATTGCTGATGGTGAAATCGAATTTCGCAAGTTATAACTGTTAGTTGCCGTAGGCTAGTTACTGGTCAAAAGTCACTTATTACCGTAGGCTAATAAGGACGCTTGCTGGATGTTTAAATTTCGCCAAGTCCCGAAGGGATCTGTAGGGTAAGAATTTGAACGGTCATTTATTGCCGTAGGCTAGCATAGAATGCCGTAGGATGTTTGTCATTTAGTTGCCGTGGGCGAAAATGATAATTGAAGGGAGGCTAAAGTAATAGTGCCGAGGGCTTTCTATTAATTCCAGTAGAACAAATACATAGATTGATTACAGTTCCAACCTGCCGTAGGCTAGGTCACTTGTAGTAGTATTTGAGATGTTCTACGTTCCAAGGATGGCCGAGGGCCTTGCCGTTGGTGCCTCTTAGTCGATAAGTTCCCGAGCGAAGGATTCCGATGACTTCATATGGTCCTTCCCAGGAAGGTCCGAGGGTTCCTTCCGTGGTATCCTTCGTCGCAAGCGATACCTTGCGCATGACCCAGTCCCCGATTCGGAAAGAGCGGGGTCTGACCCTAGAATCGTAATACCGAGACACACGCTGTTTGTAGGCTTCATTGCGAAGGTTGGCCTGTGCCCGGTGCTCCTCGAGTAGATCAAGGCTTAGAGACATGGCCTCCTCGTTCTCCTTCGGTGCGAAGGATTCCGTTCGGTAGGAAGGTTCGCCGATTTCCACGGGTACCACTGCTTCCGATCCAAAGGCCATAGAAAAAGGGGTTTCTCCAGTGGACGTTCGGTAAGACGTTCGAATGGCCCACAGTGCTTCGGGAAGCTTTT
>NW_023010256.1:0-20507 GCF_902201215.1 Prunus dulcis | reverse complement strand
TGTCCGGAAGTCGAATCGGAGGGCGTACTCAATTTTGAGTCCGTCCGGTGTTGTCAGCACCAAGCCCGCTCCGCATCCTTGCTGGTTTGCCGAGCCATCGACGTGCAAACCCCAGACGGGAGTTGATGTGTCAAGGCGTTCGGCGCCTGGTTGATCCGGCAAGATGGTCTCGGTAATCGCCTCAGATGTCGGTTGTACTGTTGCTGGAGTAAGCTCGGAGATAAAATCGGCAACAGCCTGGCCCTTCTCCGCGGGCCTTGGAACGAACTGTATGTCGAATTCCCCGAGTTCGATCGCCCATTTGATCAATCGGCCCGAAATTTCTGGGTTCTGGAGGACCTGCCGGAGGGGTTGGTTGGTCAGGACTTTGATCCCGTGTGCCTGGAAGTATGGCCAAAGTCTTCGTGCCGAGACAACAAGGGCTAGAGCCAGCTGCTCTAATGGGGGATACCGAAGTTCCGCACTCTGGAGTGCCTTGCTGACATAGAAGATTGGTAACTCTGCCTTCTCTGGTTTCCGAATTAGTACCGAGCTGACGGCAGTTCTGGATACCGAAAGGTATAGGTAGAGAATTTCCCCAGGCAGCGGTTTTGACAAAAGGGGGGCTTTGCTCATGTAGTTCTTCAGGGCTTGAAATGCGTTATCACATTCGGCAGTCCATGTGATATCCCGTTTGCCCCCTTTCAAGGCTTTGAAGAACGGTACACATTTATCGGTAGCCTTCGATATGAAACGGGGCAGGGCGGCCACGCGTCCGGTAAGGCTCTGAATGTCCTTCGTCGTCTTCGGCCTCTCCATATCGATGATTGCCTTTATTTTCTCGGGATTAGCCTCAATCCCCCTCTGACTGATCATGAATCCGAGGAATTTCCCGGAAGATACACCGAAGGCGCATTTCTTCGGGTTCAGCCTCATCCTGTACTCCTTGAGTATGCCGAACATGATCGATAAGTTCTGCAGGTGATCTTCGGCGGTTCTGCTTTTTACCAGCATGTCGTCAACATAAACCTCCATGATGTTGCCGATGTAACCGGCGAAGATTTTGTTGACGAGCCTTTGGTAAGTTGCCCCCGCGTTCTTCAGACCGAACGGCATGACATTATAGCAGTACAACCCTTTGTCCGTTATGAATGCGGTATGTTCGCTGTCGGGAGGGTGCATGAATATCTGATTATAGCCGGAGTAGGCATCCATAAAGCTCAGCAGTTCGTGGCCGGCAGTGGCGTCCACGAGCTGGTCTATCCGTGGTAACGGAAAGCTGTCCTTCGGGCAAGCCTTGTTGAGATCGGTATAGTCTTGGCACATTCGCCACCCGCCCGTGGACTTTCTTACCATGACGGAGTTGGCAAGCCATACCGGATACGTTGCTTCCCGGATGAAACCGATGGTTTGAAGTTTCTCGACTTCCGTGCGCATCGCTTCATACCGTTCGGCATCATATGATCGGCGCTTCTGCCTTACGGGCTTATAGGCGGAGGAGATGGTGAGTTTATGGCTAATCACGTCCGGGGCGATGCCGGGCATGTCCTCGTAAGACCATGCGAAAACTTCCAAAAGATGCCGCAAGAAGTCTATGAATTGCGTTCGGAGGTTCGCAGTGAGTCTAGTGCCGATTCTAACCTGTCGATCGAGCTGTTCATCGCTCAAGGTTATGGTTTCCAATTCTTCGGCAGGTTGTGTGTGAGGGGTGGGAGATTCATCTCTAGGGTCGTCAACCGGTCCAGTACCGTTCGGCAAACCCTGCACCGTCATGGTCTCGTTGGGGAGTTTGAACGAGGTTGCCTTGAGCGCCGTAGCGTAGCAAGTCCGCGCGCTCAACTGATTTCCCCGGATTGCCCTCGTGCCGTTCGGGGTAGGGAACTTCATCAACAGCATGTGGGGCGAAAGATGCGCCTTGATCCTCGTCAGTGCCGTTCGGCCAACGATAACGTTGTATGCCGTCGGGCAGTCGACGATGAGGAACAGATCGTACGTTGTTGCTTTTTTCGGCGCCGTGCCAAATGTAATTGGCAGTCTGACACTGCCGATTGGTTGGACCAAGTCTCCAGAGAAGCTTAACAGAGGTGTCAACTGCCGGTCGACTTGGTTGTCATTGATTCCCATCTCTCTGAAAGCTTCAGCAAAGATTACGCTCACGGAGCTCCCGGTATCGATCAGGACTCGCCCTACATCGTAATCGGCAATTTCAGCTCGGATGATCATTGGGTCGTCGTGGGGATAGAGGATTCCCTCTTCTTCCTCTTGGCAAAATGTGATCGGTTCCCAATGAACTTTTGGTGTTTCCTGGAACCGATTCACCTCTATTCCGAGCACCTGAGGAAACTGCGCGACACGCACATACTGTTTCATCGAACGGTGGCTCATCCCCGCAACGGTAGGTCCGCCGCTGATAGTGCTGATCATGTTTATCTGCCGAGTGGGGTTCGGCACCGGCGCCGATGGCTGCCGGGCGATATACTGGTCCAGTTTCCCCTCTCGGATCAGCCGCTCCACAATCTTTCTCAGACTTATACAATCTTCCGTATTGTGGCTGTTGTGCTGATGGTATCGGCAGAATTTACCGGTCTCCCGGTTGTCTTGTCGATTGGGTCTTCTAACATTCGGCTTCGGTATGGCCTCCTGTTCGTTCATCAGAACGGTTTCATACGTGGTATTCAGCAGGGTGAATACCTCGTTGCCGTGGTCACGGTTGGGCAGGGGTCCTCGGTTGTCGTTGCGACCATACCGCCCTTTCCCTTTCTTTGGCTGATCTCTTCGATCGGCACGGTTGTCTTTCCGCTTATGGCCCGCCGAATATGAATCGGCCCTCTCGTAGGATGGCGCCTTCGCCGGATAAGCGCTTGGCTCTGCATCCTCTAGGCGTACCGAAGCGCTGGGTTTTGAGTTGAAGTACTCGGCCTTGGCGTGCACTGCCGCCTGCTTCATCAGCTCATCATACGTGCGCCAGTTGCTGCTGTGTACTAGGTATCGAAAATGCGAGGACCGAAGGCCACTCTTGAAGGCGCCGTAGGCTGCCCTATCGTCTGTTTCCGGACACCTCGAGTACTCGTGACTGAAGCGCGCCGCATACTCTCTTAGTGGCTCGTCCTCTCTCTGCCGAATCGTGTACAGATCATCGGCAGAGTAAAGACGGTCTGTTTGGATCATGAAGTGATTGAGGAAAATTTGCTTCAGCTCGTCAAAAGAATCCACCGTTTCCGGCTCCAGACGGTAGAACCAATTCAGGGCTGCCTCGGTAAGTGAAGACGGGAATAGCAGGCATTGCCCCTCGTCGCTCAGACCCTTGCATCCGATGGCAGACTGAAATGAGTGAAGGTGGGTTAAAGGATCTTCGGTACCAGTGTAGAATGGTATGCGCAATGGCTGCACTTCCCGATCCTGCCGAGAGCGACGGATGCGTCTCGTGAACGGCCCGGGCCGAAGCTTTCCCCACTCAGGTTCCTGGGAGCAAGCCTTGTCGTCTTCCATTTTCTGGACCTTCTGAAAAAGGAGTCGGACAACAGGGTCTCGGCTTGGGATTCCTTCGGCATCATAATCTTCCAAGCGCCTTCGCGGGCTCACGGAGTTATCCCCCAAGTATTGAGTTGATACCGAATGGTAGGTGGACGTTTGCGCATCGGAAGAGATATACTCTGATGCCGATTCCGTGGAGTTCAATCCTTGGACCTTCCGAATAGGTGACTTACTTCCCCCGGCGTTCATCCGGGATTCCCGTAGTCGAGCGCTAATCCTGATCGGGGATTTCTGTCTCTCCGCCTCCCGATCGTTAAGCCTGTGTCGGCAATCAGAGTAGACCTTCTTCGGTATGTGCGGTTGGTCCCTAGGTGTCGGCACCACCAGTTGTTTGGAGGGCGCGGGCGTTGCCCTTGCTGCCCTTTGGTGCCTCCTCCTATGAGGGGTTCCCAAGCTTTCGGAAGAGTGAGTCGTCTGGATGTTCTGCGGGTGCTGCTGGTGCAGCTGCCGTTGGGTTTCGTCCACTTTGGACGAAAGGTGGTGGTTGTGCTCCTGAAGCCTAGCCATGTCCTTTCGCAGAGATGCGATTTGGGCTACTAGCTCGGCCTCGGCGGTTGTTTGGGTTGATGGGGCATTTCCGTAGGGAGTGCATGGGGGTAGTGCTGGGCTAGCCCCAGCTTGCCTTCCGAACGGTGCCCCGTCCTCCGATAGAAAAGTGGGTATTGAAGTGGTCCCCATGTGTTTAGGAGATAGTGGGTTAATTATTTTTCGTTTCCCACAGACGGCGCCAAACTGTTGATGCGAAAAAGTGGTTTGACACGTGGTTCGCCCAACTTAGTGATATTGTGTCTTCGGAAGGGAGTTAGTCTTCAGAAGATCAAGTTCCTGCAAAAAGGGAACGTTCGGTAAGACCTTGGGGTACCGGTGCGGTACCGGCCGAAGGCTCTCCGATGCTTAAATAAGTACGGATTTAGTAAAGATTAGACTACAGATCAAGCGGTAGCGTACCGTTGGTTTTTTCTGTCCCCCTTCTTTGGGAATAGGGGTCTCCTTATATAGGCCTTGAGAGGTGTGCTTATTTTGGAATTTCCGATGTGGGACTGTAGGAGCGGATTGTGAGCATGACACGTGTCCAAGAGCAAAAGCATCAAGATGTATACCCTTCAGTAGGGTTCCTGCCGAAGGGCCTGTGATGTCAAGTTGTCGTTTTTCTCCACGTGTCAGGTGGTCATTGGTCGTTAATATGTGGTATAAACAGTTGTAGTTCTTCCTTTTTAATTTGGAACCAGTTTGGCAGTTGGTTTGAGGATTCTAGTGTCTTGTTTCCTAATTTTGATGATTGGCTCTTCCATAATCTGCATTCCAAGAGATCTTTTATGACTGGTTTGGCTTGGAACTTGGTGTTTGCTGTTAGCCTTTGGTTCATCTGGAAATGGCGTTGTAAGTTTGTTTTTGAACATGGTTTCTTGCTCCCCTCTGAGCCGCAACAGGTGATTCTACAGTATGTTAAGGATTGGCTTGCTGCCACTAAGTCTATCTCTGCTCCTCTTCATCAGGGTGTAGTCTATCTCCATTGGCAAGCCCCTTTGCCAGGGAGGTGTAAGGTTAATTCTGATGGTAGTCGTAAGCATGCTCGTGGTTACATTGGAGCTGGGGGTCTGTTAAGAGATCATGCTGGTAATTGGATTAAAGGGTTTTATGTTAATTTGGGTGTTGGGTCTGTGATTGAGGCTGAGCTTTGGGGAATTTTTTGGGGGCTCCATTTAGCTTGGGAAGATGGGTTTCGTACTGTGGAGGTTGAATGTGACTCTAAGTCTGCTGTGGATCTTCTGTTGAATCCTCCCAGCCATACTCATCCTCTTTTTAGCATTACCAATTGTTGCTATCAGCTGATTCAGAAGGAGTGGTGTTGCTCTGTCAAGCACATTTTTCGTGAACAGAATTTTGCTGCTGATTCTTTGGCTGCTATGAGCCATGATCTTCCCTTGGGTTTACATATTTTGGATTCTGCGCCTGGTGTGGTTGTTGAGCTCCTTGCTGCTGATGCCAGTAGTTTGGCTCGTCCAAGGATGAGTGTTTTGTAGTTCTTTTTGTGTTGTTCGGGCTTTGGCCCCCTTTCTTACCAAAAAAAAAAAAGATGTCATTTTCTCATGTAAAATCAAATCACATGCATTATGCAAAACCACTTTTTCACTTTTTACTAATTTCCCATCCACTCATGATATTCATCGAATTATAATTAAATTCACAAAAAATCATCTCAACATAAAAAGAAAAGGTACTCCAGGTGCACGTGTTTCCAGATAGTATCACGTGCAAAGTGCACGTGATGTCACGTGATTAACTTGGGTTTCGCCGTGAAGATGATATATCTCACCCATCTCTTGACACTTGTTTTTTTTTTTTTTTTTTTTCGCATTTGAAAGAAAAAATAAAAATAAAAATAGTGCCCTACCGCACCAAACCCATGTGCATGGTCAGTAGTGGTGGTGATGGTCCCACGGTTCCCATTCCCATTCATGCAAGCCCAAAATTCATGGGTTCCTCTTCATTCCTGGACCTCAGAATTCAGATCAATCATCATATTGCGGCTCCACTTTTTTATGTGTCTTGGCTGTGTATTAGTGTCCTTTTGTGTTCTCCCAGTGTACTTTTGATTTCTGTAAATTGTAAATTTGGCCAAATCTAACTTAGATACTGCCATTGTTTCATTCTTATCGTTGATGGAACAATTTTGCTTATCATTTTAACTCAAGGTGTATGTTCACTATTCATCTCAATATTTGACATGTGTCGATAATTATAATTATGGTTACATAAATCAAACTAAAAAGTTAACCATTGTTATGCCTATAGACACGTGTCAAGTATTAAGAACGGTGGTGAGCGTACAACTTGGGTTAAAGTGATGAGCAAAAATATTTCAAAAAATGTAATATAGTCACCAAATTACTCTTTAAGGTAAAATTCTTAGGGTTTAAGAAATGTTATTTTGTCATAAAGTTTGACAATATGTCCGACGGTGAATTGAAAGTGTTAATTACATTGATTCTTGTTTAAATGTGTGGTTCAAAATTTACAATCTAACAGCACAAATATGTCAAGAGAAGATTATTGTTCAAAGTCTTTATGATTTTCAATTTGTGAATACCACTTCCAATATGCACTTTTTGACAACAAATTTTCCCATAGGTTTCTCGTGAGTTTTAATTAGGTGATTGTGGTGTGTCTTCATTTCCTTTTCAATCTTGAAGGAGTACAAGTGACTTTGTAACTTGCAAGCAAAGAAGCATGATTTATGATTTCCAGGTTTGAATTATTAGCCCCAGTAATCTACCCAAATTATAATGAAATCCATAATTCTAAATTTTAATATTTTATTCATATTTCATATAATTCTTTAAACTGATTCACTTCTAAACAATTAAAAATACTACCAATTTAGCACCCATCATTAAAGGCCAAATTAGTGCCAAAGTGGTGAAAAAACAATGGAGGGGTATTGCAGTAAAGTTTCAACCACTCCAATGAGAAGTGAAAGGCAAAACCCAGTCACAGACAAATAGACAATGACATCACCACGCACACCCACGCACCCCACCCATTAGAGCAACTCCATCCCTTAGAGCAAGCCCAGCGCATCGCCCAAACCGGGTGAAAGGGCCCCCAGGCCAGCCCGAAGTCGCTCTAGCGTGAGGAAAGAAGCCCGGGCAGCAGGTGGGTCCCACGAGCCCAGGCAGGCCCAAGGGCAACTTCAGCCTGGGCTTGAGCCCGAGTTGGCTGACGTCATGGTGACGTCAGCGCACGCGGAATTCAAATTTTTTTTACCGTTGGCGCGTGAATTACACGCACCAACAGTAAAAAAATTTAAACTCCGCGCGCTGACAGCAACCAACAGTACAAAGCCACGTGTCGCGCCAGGGACGCTCCGATGGATTTTTTTCCAGAAATCCGACGGTCCTCGTTTTTTTTGCTAAAAAAATTCAGAAATTTTTTAAAAAAAATACCAAAAAATTCAGTATTTTTTCCCTATAAATACCTAACCATTTTTTTTTACTTTCCACACAAAATCTTCATACAATTCTTCTCCATCCCCAATATTTTTTACTCTCCACTCACATTATTCACTTTCCTCACCAATTCTCCACACAAACTATTCTCCTTCCAATATTTCTTACTCTTCACTCACATTTTTCACTTCCCACACCAATTCTCCATACAAACTCTTCTCCTTCCAATATTTTTTATCCTCCACTCACATTTTTCTACTACTTTCCATTTGTAGAAAAAAAAAAAAAAAAACAAATGGCCTCTTCTGTCGAAACCGGGGGTTCGTGGTCAACTCAGGAAGATATTGCGTTGTGTCACTCTTGGGTGAACATTAGTCATGACCCTATCACGGGCAATGAGATGAAGTTCCATCATATGTGGAGCAAAATTCATGGAGAATTTTGTCAAAGATCGGGTTCCATTCGGACCGAAATGGCGTTGTCTAGTAGATGGAAACTTCTAAATAAAGATTTAGGCAAATGGAGAAATGCCTTGACAAAAGCAAGGGAGAACATTCGAAGCGGTCAAAATCTATCCGATGAGGTAAAATATTTATAATACCATTTTCATCAATTTAATGTAACTTTTTATTTTTGGCATATTCTATTTCTTTTTCTTGCATAATTTTTTTTTCTTTTTGCATGTCCAATTTGTCTATATTTTCTTGCATAATTAATTTTATTGTTGCAATTCAAATTAGTTTAATTTTCTTGCATAATAATTTTTTTTTTCTTGCACTTTCAATTATTTATTTTTAATAGATCATACAAGCACAAATGTGGTTCGGTGCCATGGGGCAAGGCAAAAAAAGTTTCGTGCATTTCCAATGTTGGGAAGTTGTGAAGGATTGTTCGAGATTTAAAATTATTCTCACCGGTCCTTCGGTTGTGTTGAATGAGACACCACTCCATGATTCACCATCAACCGATTCGCCATTGGACTCCCCAATGGAAACGGAGTCACCACTCCCACGTCCGCCGAGACCTATTGGGAGAAAGGCGGCAAAGGCCAAGAGAGGGGCCACTTCGAACATTGATTGTGTTCAAATATTCGAGCAAATAGCTAAGAACAACTCTCTAAGATTGGAGAGAGACTTGAGGAGAGATGAAGCGGACAAGGCACGATTGGAAGCCTTTGCAATTGAAAAGCAACATGCAAAAGAAAAAGACGACGATGAAGAGAGAGATGAAAATCATGGCCATGGATACGAGCCATATGTCTCCTGAAACAAAGGCCTATTGGAAGCATAAACGAAGGGATGTGATGAGAAGAAAACTTTTCCATGACGACGGACCTAGCAATACGGATTGGCTAAATGATGAAAACCATTAGATTGTATTGTTGTATTTTTTTATAATTGTTGTATTTTTTTAAATTGTTGTATTATCCTTTAATTTGTTGTATTGTTTCTTTTTTATTCAATCAAAAAAGCATTCTATAATTGGACTATTTATTAAAAACATTTGAGCATTCCTCACAAAGATTAATTAAAAACAAACCTTCATTTATTGCAAACAACACACAAAACAAACCATACATAAAAGCATAATAATAAAAAAGACCTCGCAATAATTCCACAAAACACAACACACAAAAACAAAGCATAATTAAAAACAAAGCATAATTCCAAACAAAGCACGAATCTAGCCTTCATCCATTGTGATTGCCTTTCATCTGCCACAAGTGCTCGATCAAGTCAACTTGACGTCTTTCGTGAACATATGAAGATTGCATTTCTTGATAACGATCAATCATGGGGTTGTTGAATCGACCATCCTGAAGTAACGGTTCGGGCTCCAATGGTAGTCCATTTGGTCCTATCGGCCTTTCATATATTCTTGTCAACGCCGTGTTCATAGGATCGGGTTCAAACACCTCTGGAGCATCGTAGTCATACTCATCCTCCACAATCATGTTGTGGAGGATGATGCAAGTCATCATAATACTCCTCAGCACCTCCTCGTCTAGCATCCGAGCAGCACCCCTGATAATTGCCCAACGAGCTTGCAAGATACCGAAACACCTTTCCACGTCTTTTCTGTAACCTTCTTGAAAGGAAGCAAAGCTTCTTTCCTTCTCGGATTGGGGATTCGGAATTGTTTTCACGAATGTCGTCCACCTAGGATAAATTCGTCGGCAAGGTAGTACGCACCAGAGTATACGGTATTGTTGATTTGGTATGTGACCTGAGGGGAATGACCTTGCAATACCTCGTCGAACACCGGGGATTGACCAAGGACATTGAGGTCATTCTGAGATCCGGCAACCCCAAAAAAGGCATGCCAAACCCAAGTGTCGAATGAAGCTACGGCCTCCAAAATGATACTTTTTTGGCCCTTCCGATTCCCATACTCTCCTTGCCACGCAGTAGGACAATTCTTCCACTGCCAATGCATGCAATCGATGCTTCCGATCATTCCTGGGAAACCTCGAGCCTCGCCTTTTTGTAGAAGCCTTTGCAGGTCCCTCGGAGTGGGTTTGCGAAGGTACTCCCTCGTGTACAAATTTTCCACTGCATCACAGAATCTCACCAAGCACTCTAGGATAGTAGATTTTCCCATCCTTGCAATCTCATCCACCTGCTCTGCAGATGCCCCATAAGCAAGCATCTGCAAAGCAGCTGTAAGTTTTTGCTCCGGGATAAGACCCAAAACTCCAACAACATCATGCTTTTGAATGAAGTATGTGTCGTAATTACAAATATCATGCATGATTTTTTGGAACAAATGTGGCTGCATTCTATATCTCTCTCGAAACTTATGAGCAGGATATAACGAATTTGGGATAAAGTAATCCTCCAAGAGATTCTTACCCCGAGACTCTCTGCGTCTGTCCACATTCGGGGCACGACGACGATGGTGTTGGCTTGATTGATTCATCATACACACCGCCGCTACTTCAAGCATTTCTTCCTCTTCTTCATCGGCGTCCCGATCTTCTTCCTCACGTCTACGCCGGATTTCTTCCCATTCTTTCTGTTGCCTCTCCAACACCCTCCTGAAGTTTGACATTGAGAGTATAATGTGTTTTGTAAAATCTGAGAAATGAAGGAATATATCAGAGATGGTGTGAGAGGAGTGGTGTTGATGGTGTAGTTATATAGAGGGATTCAGAAGATAGAGATGACACGTGGCACAATTTTAGAGGGTGAAAATCTTATCTGAAATCTGAGATCACTATTTGTAAAAAAATATCTGAAAATCTTATCAGACATGGGACACGTGGCACAATTTTAGAGGGTGAAAATCTTATCTGAAATATGAGATTATAATTTTTTAAAAATATCTGAAAATCTTATCTGACATGGGACACGTGGCACAATTTTAGAGGGTGAAAATTTTATCGGAAATCTGATATTATAATTTTTATTAATGAATATCCGAAAATTTTATCTGGAATAAGACACGTGGCAACCGAGATTCACATCCGAAAATCTTATCCGAAAATTTAATTACAAAAGATTATCAAAATTAATGATTTAAAGTATAAAAAAATAGGAAATAAAGTACAATGAATAGTAATTGCCCTAGACTTTGCCCTTGTGGGTGGAACCACAAATGGCAAGGCTGACACTATTCACATGAATAGTGTCAGCCCTTGCTTGCCCTTGCCTTAGACTTTGCCCTTAAGAAAAAAGTAGAAAACAAAATAAACAATAAATACAAAAATAAAAAAGATTTAAGAGACACAGACAAATGCAGGCTTTGGAGGGTTTCCAGAATCTGAAATCGATATTTGAGCTGAAAACCCAGCTCTATCTTACCGTATTAATGCTCTTAACCCTTCCATTTACTGCTTATTTACGCCACCCACCCATAACCACACACACACAGAGACAAACAATAGCTCTCTCTCTCTCTCTCTCTCTCTGATTCTCTTAGAACCTTCTTACCCAAGATTACTTGCTGTTCCTTCCACCGTAAGCACCTACAGATCCACAGCTAGGTACCTACCTACAGTGCTATCATCCACCTACCTAAAAGATGCATGTTACTTTGCATGTTACTTCATAGAAAGTCACGTCCAAAGTAACATGCATCTTCTAGGTAGGTGGATGATAGCACTTATAACCTTTCTGAGTAGAAGAGCAACCAATAAAAACACATCGCAGAGCACAAGGATCAAGTTTACTCCGTTGATAAGAGTAGACATGAACATAGGCAACAAAGCCAAAAACTTTAGGGGGCAACTTGGAGACTGAGACAGGGGAAACATGATCACCAAACACATCATATGGAATCTTGAAATCAAGAACTCGGCTAGGAGTACGATTAATCAAATATGCAGCAAATAAAACAGCATGCCCTCAAAGATGATGGGGAACAGACATGCCCAACATAAGGGAGCGGGCAACTTCAAGTAACTGACGATTCTTGCGTTCAGACACACCATTCTGTTGAGGAGTAAATGAAGTTGTCGTTCGGTGAATAATACCTTGAGCAAGGAAGAAAGATGCCAAAGTGTTATTCACATATTCGCTTCTGTTAACAGTACGAAATACTTTGACCCGAGCATGAAACTGAGTAGACACCATAGTACATAACTCTGGAAGGATGGAAGCAACATCATGTTTATTTTCAGCAAGAAAACCCAAGTGAATCGGGCACAATCATCAATAAATGTGACGAACCAACGAAATCCGTTCGAAGTAACGCGAGCCGGACCCCACACATCAGAATGCACTAAATCAAAAGGCTTTGCAGCTTTACTGTCACTCAAAGGAAACACAGTACGATGACTCTTGGCCAAAATACATATCTCACACTTAGAGCTGAACTCATCACAAGAGCGAAATAAAGATGGAAATAGATGCTTAAGGTAGCCAAATGATGGGTGTCTCAAGCGACGATGCCATAAGTTGAGCTGTTCATTTCAGGGATTTATCAAACAACAACTTGACAGAACCAATTCCTGAATTTTTTTTCTCAATTGCCAGACTTAAATGTCATGTAAGTCATTTGGTTACCTGTATCTGAGGAGGGAAAAACTACGAATCTTTTGTTACAAACAAAGTATGGTGAAAGATTAGTGATTAATTTACCTTTGCAGAAACTTGGAGAAAAACAAGCTCACAGGCTCAGTTCCAGTAGGACTGATTGAAAGAAGGAAGAATGGTTTTCTATCCTTAAGGTCTATGTGAAGCCCATATAACCTTCAAATTTTGTACTTGACTCCAACTCACCACAACACTGTGTTAGAAATTTGATCCACACAGATACTAGTTTTCTATTTCTATTTTCCTATTTCGTTTTTAATGACAATATTAAATGATGAGGTGTTTCCCTACAAACTAGTTTTGAGAATTATAACATATGCTACAGAGGAATTTATATCCTTTGGTATAACAGATCAAAATCTAACTATTGTTGCTATCAACCATTTTTATGTCAGTTTGTGTGCAAATCCAAATCTATCTGGAAATGTTTCTTGCAAAAAGAAGCGCAATTTTGTTATTCCCGTAGTCGCGTCGGTCGCTGGAATCTCCATCCTCTTATTATCTGTTGCAGCTCTCTGTTGGGGCATTAAACGGAAAAGACAACCTGGTAAGACTTCCAAATATCTGTCAAAGTTTTTTTTTTTTTTTTTTTTTTCTCTCTTATGGCCTTAAAAATGAAGAATTACGACTTGGCATCAGATATCGAAGTGCATTTCTTAAAATAATAATAACATTCTTCATAAATATATGCACATTAAACTTGTGATGAAATCTTAGGAGCTGTCACAGGTGCAAATCCTATCATTGCACCAGTGGAGGCAACAAAACGACAGTTTACATACTCTGAGATCCTCCAGATCACCAACAATTTAAAGAGGATTCTTGGCAAAGGTGGATTTGGAACAGTTTATCATGGATGCATAGACAAAACTCAAGTAGCTGTCAAGATGCTTTCACCGTCTTCAGTTCAAGGGCTTCAACAATTTCATGCTGAGGCACGTTTGTTAAAATAAGCTATGCAATCATTTTGAGCTCAATTTTATATAATAAACTAAGATGTTTCATTGGGGTCTCTTATCTTACAGGTTAATCTTCTGATGAGAGTGTTAATAAAAATTGTGGTTTTTCCCTTTTTATAAAATTCTTATTCAAAACTTTTAGATATAGATAATATACAAAATAAATATTAAACAGTAAAGTAAAATAAAGAGCCAAGTAAACAAATAAATAAAACAAGTTAAGATTAAGAAAGCAAGCCTGGTATAGTGAAAGCACGTCAAAGACGCTGTCCTAAAGCCTTTGTAGCCTCCCTACGTGCAGGTAATGACGGTCTACAAGACTCCAAGATACGACCCCAATACGCAGGCTTAAGATCCGCTATGAGCACGTTCACAGTCGGATAGAAAACTCCAAGCCACAGAACCGTTGCCCAAAAATAATATAGAAAGTATGGAATATGTGAAAGTATGAGAATAGAGAAATCTGATTGTAGTCCATTTCAAATGTGAAGGAGGAGTGGCCTTTTATAGGCATCCAAAACTCGTAACCTCCAAACACATTTAACCATAAAAGTTGGTGGCAATGAATAGAAAATAAAAACTGAAAATTAAACAATTCGTAACTCCTATAATAAATAAAAGAAACTAGCCAAAATTAAAACAGAAAATAAAACGTTTTAAAATTTAAAATCCTTTCAAATAATAACAGAGAGTTCATCATATTAACTTGACAAGCCTTGTAGGATATTGCAATGATGAAAACCAGATAGGGCTTGTGTACGAGTACATGGAAAATGGAAACTTACAAGCATATCTATCAGGTTTGGCTGCAATTGAAACTATTCCATACCAAAATTTACCATTGTTTAGTAACTTCTAATTCGTTGGAAAACGACCAATAAATTACGGGAGGCTTTGATTTTTTTTAGCACTAGAAATCTAAGTTCTGCAGAAACATTCCTTGATCTCCACATTATTTTTTATTTTCTGTGGATGCAGACAGCACTCCAGTTGTCTTGACTTGGGAAGGTAGACTTCAAATAGCTACAGATGCTGCACGAGGTGTGAAACTAATAAATTATCTTATACTCCTTTTTAGCTAACATCTCCTCTCTCTTTTTTTCTTTTGATTTTTGATTTTTGATTTTTTTTTTTTTTTGGTGATGAGAACTGATGTCTGAATATGGAAATGCAGGATTTGAGTATCTGCACTATTGTTGTAGCCCACCTATGATCCATAGGGATGTGAAATCAACAAACATCTTGTTGAATGAATATTTTCAAGCCAAACTATCTGATTTTGGCCTATCCAGAAATTTCCCTGTAGAGGATGGGACTCATATATTGACAGGTGTTGCTGGCACTCCCGGGTACCTTGCGCCCGAGTAAGTTTTTTGTTTTCAGTCTGGGTAATGATATATCAAATCTAATCCCAACGCATTTTAAATTCTAACTAATATTAATTTGGTATTGGTGCCCTCATCATCCTTAATATTCAAAATATTAGTAATGTCACTGAAGCAAATTAAAGATAAAGCAAGCACATGAACGAAGAAAGAAACCATATGTAAATGGACGTTCTAGCCAAATTCTTTTGCAGAAGATATGACTTGAGTTGCATGGTTGCTTGAAGGTACAATATGTCAAACAGGCTAAATGAGAAAAGTGATGTTTACAGCTTTGGGGTTGTACTGTTGGAGATTATCGCGGGTCGACCTGCTTTTATAAACACACATGAGAGAATTCACATAAGTAAATGGGTTGGTTTGTTGCTTCCAAAAGGAGACATTTACAGCATTGTTGATCCAAGGTTAGAGAGACGTTTCAATGTTAGCTCTGTCTGGAAAGCTGTGGAATTAGCAATGGCATGTGTATCTAAAAACCCCATCAACAGGCCATCCATGAGCCAGGTATTGGTGGAACTAAAGGAGTGTTTGGCAACCGAACTGGCTCGAACAAAGCAGAGCGGCAATCACACTGAAAAAGGAAATTCCATTGAGATGATGTCTCAGAATTCAATCGCTATGCTACGTCCCTCAGTTAGGTAGTAGTACGTATTAAAGTAATGGGATTGGAATATATTATTTCAATCCTTGCAGATTGTATTATGTATGTATTGCAAATGTTTCATAATCAATAATGTCGACCGATACCTTGGCACTTGCCGTGGGGTATGACACTGGTCCAACAGCACTTAATTATACACTACATAGGTGAGTGCAAATTCTCCATGTTCATGATCAATAGATTAACTAATAACTAATGACTGATGAAATATATATTTCTCCTGATTGTCTACATTTTGTCTATGTCTATGGTTTGGATGTCATGGACGAAAATACAACTTGGGTGTACTAGTTTAGAGACCATTGCAACAATTAAGTCCAAAATATATTAATACATAAGAGTATTGTACCTGCAGCTAATATATGGTGTTGCAAATTTCCATTGGCCACTTAACCATAAACAAGTGCCACAGTGTCACCTTCAACACAATATCCAATTATAGAAACCAAGTTCGTACAATAAACTCTCATCAACAATCCCACATGTTTGAGTCGAAATTAGTCCCACATTGGAACACTAGAGTTCCTTAGAGGTCTTTATAAGATTTACTCTTCCAAATATAGTAATTTGGATTGGCCAAGCAAGTGGACCAATTGAGTGGCTTGTGGGTATGACCTTTAGGCCAATGGTTAATCAATATATATATATATATAGATATATATATAACTAATCAAGAGATTGGCCTTGGGCCTTGGGGCTCTGTGATTTAAATTAAACCCGATTAGTTAAGTAATTATTTTTAAATAATTGCCTTGGGGCTTTTGACCATATTTAATTTCATTATTCTATTTGTTGTTTAAAATATAATTACTAATTAAAGTAATTAAAAAAGGCTAACATATTTCTCAATTACATATATTAAATTTAAGAAGTAGGACGAAAAACAAAAGTTAAGAAACTTTTTTTTTTAAAAAAAAAAATTCCATTTTGAAAAGTATAGCCGCACGGCTATACTATTTAAACATATATATATAGAGAGAGAGAGAGAGAAACGAGCCCATGGCCTAGGTGCCACGTGTCAAGTGAGTAAAGCCGAACGGCTATACAATTTTTGAAAAAAAAAGTGGGAAAATGTGTATAGCCGCGCGGCTATACTATTTCTCAAAATTTTTTAAAAAGAATCTGGTATAGCCGGGCGGCTATACTATACATGTACGTATACAGACACGCCCACCGCTTATGCGCCACGCGTCAAACGAGCAGCACTGGTTTTTTTTTTTTTTCAAAAACAAAAAAGAGTATAGCCGCACGGCTATACTCTTGTAAAAAGTAATTATGGGTTTAGTGGTTAATATATGTATATTTAATTAATCAAAAGGTTAGCCATGGGCCTTGGGGCTCTTGGGCTCTGTGATTTAAATTAAACCCGATTAGTTAAGTAATTATTTTTAAATAATTGCCTTGGGGCTTTTGACCATATTTAATTACATTATTCTATTTGTTGTTTAAAATATAATTACTAATTAAAGTAATTAAAAAAGGCTAACATATTTCTCAATTACATATATTAAATTACAGAAGTAGGCCAAAAAACAAAAGTTAAGAAACTTTTTTTAAAAAAAAAAAAATTTCATTTTGAAAAGAATAGCCGCACGGCTATACTATTTAAACATATATATATCTATATATATAGAGAGAGAAACGAGCCCATGGCCTAGGTGCCACGTGTCAAGTGAGTAAAGCCGAACGGCTGTACAATTTTTGAAAAAAAAAAGTGGGAAAATGAGTATAGCCGCGCGGCTATACTATTTCTCAAAATTTTTTTAAAAAGAATCCGGTATAGCCGGGCGGCTATACTATACATGTACGTATACAGACCCGCCCACCGCTTATGCGCCACGCGTCAAACGAGCAGCACTGGTTTTTTTTTCGAAAAACAAAAAAGAGTATAGCCGCACGGCTATATTCTTGTAAAAAGCAATTATGTGTTCCGTGGTTAATATATATTTTTAATAAATCAAAAGGTTAGCCTTGGGCCTTAGGGTTCTTGGGCTCTGTGATTTAAATTAAACCCGATTAGTTAATTAATTATTTTTAAATAATTGCCTTTGGGCTTTTGGCCATATTTAATTTCATTATTCTATTTGTTGTTTAAAATATAATTACTAATTAAAGTAATTAAAAAAGGCTAACATATTCATTAATTACATATATTAAATTAAAGAAGTAGGCCAAAAAACAAAAGTTAAGAAACTTTTTTTTTTTTTTAAAAAAATTTCATTTTGAAAAGTATAGCCGCACGGCTATACTATTTAAACATATATATATATATAGAGAAACGAGCATATGGCCTAGGTGCCACGTGTCAAGTCAGTAAAGCCGAACGGCTATACAATTTTTGAAAAAAAAAAAAGTGGGAAAATGAGTATAGCCGCGCGGCTATACTATTTCTCAAAATTTTTTAAAAAGAATCTGGTATAGCCGGGCGGCTATACTATACATGTACGTATACAGACCCGCCCACCGCTTATGCGCCACGCGTCAAACGAGCAGCACTGGTTTTTTTTTTTTTTCAAAAAAAAAAAAGAGTATAGCCGCACGGCTATACTCTTGTAAAAAGCAATTATGGGTTCAGTGGTTAATATATGTATATTTAATTAATCAAAAGGTTAGCCATGGGCCTTGGGGCTCTTGGGCTCTGTGATTTAAATTAAACCCGATTAGTTAAGTAATTATTTTTAAATAATTGCCTTGGGGCTTTTGACCATATTTAATTTCATTATTCTATTTGTTGTTTAAAATATAATTACTAATTAAAGTAATTAAAAAAGGCTAACATATTTCTCAATTACATATATTAAATTAAAGAAGTAGGCCAAAAACCAAAAGTTAAGAAACTTTTTTTTTAAAAAAAAAAAATTTCATTTTGAAAAGTATAGCCGCACGGCTATACTATTTAAACATATATACATATATATATATATAGAGAAACGATCCCATGGCCTAGGTGCCACGTGTCAAGTCAGTAAAGCCGAACGGCTATATAATTTTTGAAAAAAAAAAAAGTGGGAAAATGAGTATAGCCGCGCGGCTATACTATTTCTCAAAATTTTTTAAAAAGAATCTGGTATAGCCGGGCGGCTATACTATACATGTACGTATACAGACCCGCCCACCGCTTATGCGCCACGCGTCAAACGAGAAGCACTGGTTTTTTTTTTTTTTCAAAAACAAAAAAGTGTATAGCCGCACGGCTATACTCTTGTAAAAAGCAATTATGGGTTCAGTGGTTAATATATGTATATTTAATTAATCAAAAGGTTAGCCATGGGCCTTGGGGCTCTTGGGCTCCGTGATTTAAATTAAACCCGATTAGTTAAGTAATTATTTTTAAATAATTGCCTTGGGGCTTTTGACCATATTTAATTTCATTATTCTATTTGTTGTTTAAAATATAATTACTAATTAAATTAATTAAAAAAGGCTAACATATTTCTCAATTACATATATTAAATTAAAGAAGTAGGCCAAAAAACAAAAGTTAAGAAACTTTTTTTTAAAAAAAAAAAAATTTCATTTTGAAAAGTATAGCCGCACGGCTATACTATTTAAACATATATATATCTATATATATAGAGAGAGAAAAGAGCCCATGGCCTAGGTGCCACGTGTCAAGTGAGTAAAGCCGAACGGCTATACAATTTTTGAAAAAAAAAAGTGGGAAAATGAGTATAGCCGCGCGGCTATACTATTTCTCAAAATTTTTAAAAAAGAATCTGGTATAGCCGGGCGGCTATACTATACATGTACGTATACAGACCCGCCCACCGCTTATGCGCCCCGCGTCAAACGAGCAGCACTGGTTTTTTTTTTTTTTCAAAAACAAAAAAGAGTATAGCCGCACGGCTATCCTCTTGTAAAAAGCAATTATGGGTTTAGTGGTTAATATATGTATATTTAATTAATCAAAAGGTTAGCCATGGGCCTTGGGGCTCTTGGGCTCTGTGATTTAAATTAAACCCGATTAGTTAAGTAATTATTTTTAAATAATTGCCTTGGGGCTTTTGACCATATTTAATTTCATTATTCTATTTGTTGTTTAAAATATAATTACTAATTAAAGTAATTAAAAAAGGCTAACATATTTCTCAATTACATATATTAAATTAAAGAAGTAGGCCAAAAAACAAAAGTTAAGAAACTTTTTTTTTTTTTTAAAAAAAATTTCATTTTGAAAAGTATAGCCGCACGGCTATACTATTTAAACATATATATAGAGAAACGAGCCCATGGCCTAGGTGCCACGTGTCAAGTCAGTAAAGCCGAACGGCTATACAATTTTTGAAAAAAAAAATTGGGAAAATGAGTATAGCCGCGCGGCTATACTATTTCTCAAAATTTTTTAAAAAGAATCTGGTATAGCCGGGCGGCTATACTATACATGTACGTATACAGACCACGCCCACCGCTTATGCGCCACGCGTCAAACGAGCAGCACTGGTTTTTTTTTTTTTTCAAAAACAAAAAAGAGTATAGCCGCACGGCTATACTCTTGTAAAAAGCAATTATGGGTTCAGTGGTTAATATATGTATATTTAATTAATCAAAAGGTTAGCCATGGGCCTTGGGGCTCTTGGGCTCTGTGATTTAAATTAAACCCGATTAGTTAAGTAATTATTTTTAAATAATTGCCTTGGGGCTTTTGACCATATTTAATTTCATTATTCTATTTGTTGTTTAAAATATAATTACTAATTAAAGTAATTAAAAAAGGCTAACATATTTCTTAATTACATATATTAAATTAGAGAAGTGGGCCAAAAAAACAAAAGTTAAGAAACTTAAAAAAAAAAAAATTTTCATTTTCAAAAGTATAGCCGCTCGGCTATACTATTTAAACACACATATATATATATATATATATATATATAAAGAGGGACGAGCCCATGGCCTAGGTGCCACGTGTCAAGTGAGTAAAGCCGAACGGCTATAAAATTTTTGAAAAAAAAGTAGAAAAAGGAGTATAGCCGTGCGGCTATACTATTTCTCAAAATTTTTTAAAA
>NW_023010255.1:0-27848 GCF_902201215.1 Prunus dulcis | reverse complement strand
TCCCTGTGGCAATTCGTTCTGTTTTGGAGAAGCCTGCAAGGTATGCAATAACTCGTTTATGCATCTTCTTCAATGCTATATGTGCAAAGACTGTTGATGTTTCCAAGCTAGATAAGTTGGAAGAAGATGTAGTAGTTACTCTGTTTTTGCTTGAGAAGTACTTTCCCCCTTCATTCTTTGATATCATGGTTCATCTAGTAGTACATCTTGTCAGAGAAGTTCGTCTATGTGGGCCAGTATATTTTAGGTGGATGTATCCGCTTGAAAGATATATGAAAGTGCTGAAGGGGTATGTTCAGAATCGTACTCGTCCCGAAGGTTGCATTGCTGAGCGGTATATAGCTGAAGAAGCGGTAGAGTTTTGTACTCAGCATTTATCCGATGTTAGTACAGTTGGAGTGCCTTCAAGCCAAAAGATGGGAGTTTCAAAGCCATTATCAGGTTGCACAGTGAGCGTAGTTGATCAGGACCTGTTGAATCAAGCACATATATATGTCTTGGAGAATACGGAGGAAGTCCTACCTTATATCGAGTACGTATGAGTTTTATTCTTTAAGTTTCCATTTTAAATTATTTCTTATGTTTATCTTATATATTTGGGACCGTAATGCTTGAATTTTTCGTGTCATGTAGGCAACATATGATCCACATCAAGACTGCTTATCCAAAATTTAGAAAGAGAACAAAGTGGCTGCAGGATAAGCACAATAGCACTTTCATTCAATGGCTACGCTTCAAGGTATATGTTGTTGAATAACATATTTCTCTTTTAATTTTCTTCTTATTTCTATGTTAGATTGAATTAAGATTTGATTAATTTGCAGGTTCAAAGTGAACTTGAGGAAGACAATCATGGCGTATCAGAAAATTTAAGGTGGCTAGCAGCTGGTCCAAACATGGCAGTGCCATTATATAGGAGCTATCTTATTAAAGGTATTAAATTCAATATCAAGGCACAAGATGATGTGCGGACAACTCAAAATAGTGGAGTTTATTTACTTGCACATACCATGCAAGTTGTTAGTGCCAAGGATAAAAACCCAATTCTCTCAAATATGGGTTTCTATGGTGTCATTCAAGAAATTTGGGACCTTGACTACCAAAAGTTTACAATCCCAGTCTTTAGGTGTGATTGGATAGATAGTTCTGGTCTTGTAGTCGACGAACTTGGATTTACCCTTGTAGATTTGAGTAAAATTGGACATAGGAATGACCAATTTGTTTTGGCTTCTCAAGTCAAACAAATATTTTTTTGTTGACGACCCGATGCATCGTGGTTGGTCGGTAGTGTTATCAATGCCTAATAGAGAATATAATGATGTTATTGGTGATGAAGTCTTAGGTGATGTGATAATTGAGTGTGAGCCATTTACTAGAGGGATGCCAAATGTTGACACATTTGATGAACTGGTGGGTGAGTTAGGTGGTCAAAATATTCGAGGTGGGTGTGAAGATATATGGATTGAATGATGCTTATGTAATTGGCAGTGTATGACATTAATTTTGTAATATATTGTAATGTGATTTCTTCACTTTCATTATACAGGTTTTGGCCACAAAACAATCAGTGCAAAAAATACTGGTTCAGATTACAACATTATATTCTGCATAAAAAACGACGTCTGTTCAAATAAAACACGACGTTGTTGTGAACCAGTTATTCAGCATATTTACCGACGTCTTAAAGCAACGTAACAATGAAGAACCACGACGCTATTGTGAAGCAATTATTCAGGATATCACGTCGGGGAAGGATTAAGAACCGCCATGTAATTCTAAATAACACGACTCCAATCCCATAATACCGACGTCTAAAAAACGAGATAAATAATCTGAACGTTAAAAAATACGACGTCATCATACATTTTCCACGTCGCAAGTTCTTTTATAAACGAAGAGGAACGAAATGAATTCCGACGGTAATTCATTATAACCGCCGTCTAATATCAATTAAACGACGTTATTTGTAATACGGCTCTCATCATAATCAACGCCGTCTATATGTTCTGTAATACGGCTCTCATTTATTTGGAACCGACGTTGTTTAGAAGTTCAACGTCGTCTACATTAATAAGTGCGACGTGAGTAATGAACATATAAATACAACGTCGACTATATAAATGACACCGACGTTGTATATTTCAATAACGTCGTCTTCTCATGTCTTTAAAGACGTCATATTTTTTCTTGTCGTGAAAATTATATTTAACGGCGTTGTGTTTTAGTTGTCGTCGTTGTATGTCTATCTTGCGGCCTTGTTCTTTTAATATGTGTCATATTTTCCCCTTTTAACGACGGGTATTTGTTTGAGTTGGTCGTCTATTCTCATCCTCGACTATTTTTTAAAATTTTAGCAGACTAAACACGTCTGTTTTTATTTGTTTTCGACGTTGTTTTATTTAACAACGTCTAATATTTATCGTCGTTGTTTGTTTCTGAAAATAGGACGTATAAATTTTGTAATACGACTCTCATATATTTGTAACCGACGTTGTTTCGTTGTTCAACGTCTACTCTATAAATACATACGTCGTAAATAATGACACTGACAACTATTTCCACGTCATCTTTTATAGAAAAATCGAAGTGGAAAATTTATTTTACGACGGCTGTTTTTATATAGGCGACGTAGTAGGAATAAATAACGTCGTCTTCTAATGTATTTAAAGACGTCATATTTTTTGTTGTCGTGAAAATGATATTTAACGGCGGCTTATTTTAGTTGTCGTCGTTGTATGTCTATCTTGCGGCCTTGTTCTGTTAATATGTGTCATATTTTTCCTTTTTAACGACGGTTTTTTTAGAGAGTTGGTCGTCAATTCTCATCCTCGACTGCTTTTTTAGATCTTTTTGCAGTACAAAGACGTCGTTTTGTATTTGTTGATGACGTTGTATATTTTAACAACGACGGTGATTTAGCGTCGTGGTTTATGAGGGAAAAGATGACGGTGGATTCCACGACCATTGAAAAACCGAATACACGACGGTGATTTACCGTCGTCTTTTTGCTTTTTTGTAGTAGTGTGTAAACATCACATTTGTGCGATACGCCTCCAAAGTTCCAGCTAAATACTTCTGGTGCGATGTATCCTACAGTTCCCTTGTCCCCAGCATCAATACGATACTCTCCTTCGTTTTGCACAATTTGGCAAGGCCAAAATCAGCTACTTTTGGGCAAAAATATTTGTCCAAAAGAATGTTCTGTGGCTTTATGTCAAAATGCACAATTCTTGTGTTACATCCACGGTGTAAGTATTCTAGTCCTCGGGCAATGCCGACTGCAATTTCAGATAGTTTTTTCCATTCTAAGCGAGAATTGGCCATTTCAGATCCTTGCTTACGTATGAAATTTTCCAGAGATCCATTAGGCATGAATTCATAAATCAAAGCTCTTTTGTTCCTCTCATAACAGAATCCACAAAGAGTGACTATGTTGACATGGGAAGTTCTACCAATGCTAGCAACTTCATTAATGAAGTCTTCTCCATTACCCTTGGACTCACTTAGGACTTTAACTGCCACCAGAAGGCCATCAGGTAGCTTTCCTCTGTATACTGTGCCATATCCTGCTTTACCAATTTGATCTTTGAACCAATGAGTCATCTTCTTCACATCGGAGTAACTATACCGCTTTGGGGCCATCCATCCATTATTTGTTATAACTTCCTGGATGTCAATCTCATTCTTCTTATATTTCTTCAAGAAAAGCACTGTTTTTTTTTTTTTATGCGTGTACCATACAAACAATGAAAACAATGGCGGAAGTTACACCCGCTAAAATCCCTATAAATTCAAAAATATTTTCAAGTTATGCATTTCATTAGGTTGTGAAAGACAAAAGCATCTCAATACCAGAAAAGAAATAAAAGCAATAGAATAAAGTGATATTGAAATAAAACCTGGAACAAAATACTTGTTTCTTTATATTTCACTTCTCTTCTTGTATTTTTATTTAGAGATATTTAGTCATACACCCATTCTTAACACTAATGATATAAATAAACCCTACACAATTTAATTTTTATAAATAAATAAAAACCCAAAAACTGACAGTTGGCCTATTGAATTGAATTTTGATTATTAAATTACTTTGATGCCCTATTGAGTGTTTTGGGTTTTTTTATGAGGTTTTAAGGTTGGGCTTGTTTTAAGAAATCAATGGCAGTTTTGTAATTTATAAGAAGTTAAAAGTCTTTTTGTTGTGTTGCAACTTGTAAGTGAGCTTTGGATGTGTTTTTAAAGTCCATTTCATATATGTTTTTTTTTATAATTTGGGCTCCTATATTGGGTATAATAGTGAATCTACCTTTAATTTATTGTAGTTAGTTAGATGATAGTTAAGCTCCTAGTCATTTTGAGCAGTCATGTAACTTTTAAATGACCTTTGGAGGGCTACCATTTAATAGTTACTGAATCAAGGGCTAGAACGAAACAAAGGAACCAAGCAGAGTTACCTATTGCAATCTTTTCTCCAGAAACAATCACATGATAGAGAAATGTTGATCAATAAATGAATATCTATAATCCATTGGTAAAAAAAACAACAACAAAAAACCACTCCAACAGATATTTTTTAGTTACATGTTGCTAATTTCACTAAATCTAGTCATTTTGTTGCCAAATGTTCACAATTTGAACATTTTAAAACCAATAAGAATCCTGTTGTTTTAATTTGACAGTGGAATTTCATAGCAGGAAAGCAAAGTAGGTACGCAAAACTAAAAGACGAGAAAGTTTTGGATATCGAACAGTCAAAACACTACGTAAAAATTTCCAGAAATTCCTAATTCACGACGGCTTATTGTTGCTATCTATCTAAATCGTATCCGTGAAACAAGAAATAAAAATATGATGTCAACAATTCCTAGTTAGTTGTCACTGGTGGTCCCAGATTCGAACTTCTATTGTAATTTAATGGCATGTGTGAGAATCCTCTTTTCGCTATAATTTTCACTATTACTTATACTAAAAAAAAATTATAAAATGAAGAAAAAATTTAAACTTCAAGTACGTATACTATTGAATATGGTACCTAATATGTCACAAACCCGATCCCCACAAAAGCAAACGGGCCGGCTCGAATCGGAGTCAAACCCACAACTTTTTACATCAAGCCATTTAGAGCATTCATTATCATAAGGGTTGGTATAGTTAACGTTAAAGCCTTCCATGATCGCTTCCTGAAACAGTGACCTATTGGCACCCAGCTTCGCAGCCGCAGTCTTGAGAATCAGCACTGTAGTTTCAATCTTACACTTGACACCTGTGGGGGTCTTTTTATTCCAGCACCCTGAAGAATGGGCCTGTGTCTGAGTTCGAGGATCAGACCCCAAGAGTGTCTCGAAAGGGTAGCTGAGCCTTAAGAAACACTTTGGTCTTCTTCACCAATGAAACCAACAGTCACTTACAGATAAATTCTTGGGCTTTGCATGAGAAACTTGTGGCATGGGAGCTGAGCATTCACGAGTTTAGCATGAGAGAGAAAAGGCTTGGGTTTTCTATGAGGAACAGAGGCTTGAAGTAATGATTTCGTGAGGATTTGTTGAGGAGAGAGAGAGAGAGAGAGAGAGAGAGAGAGAGAGAGAGAGAGAGAGAGAGAGAGAGATTATGGTGGATGAATAGGTGTTGTGGGTAATTTCCAGCAGCTTGACGAAAGCTTTGTCAGGCTCCTGGGTTGCATGACAGAAGAGAAAATGGGAAGAGATGGAGGAGTAAGGCTCGAAATTGCCGGGGTTTCAGAGATGAAAGATGATGCTTGCTCTCTGGATGTGTGTTTATGGTAAGAGAGGAAGAAGATGGAAGCATGGGTGGCTTTAAAATATTTCCAGTAGCTTGACGAAAGCTTTCAAGCTCCTAGGTTGCAAGACAGAAGAGAAAATAGGAAGAGATGGAGGAGTAAGACTCGAAATTGCAGGGGTTTCAAGGATGAGAGATGATGCTTGCTCTCTGGATGTGTGTTTTGGGAGAGAGAGGAAGAAGATGGAAGAACAGAGCATGAAATTGAAGGGTTCCAGAGATGAGAGATGATGCTTGCTCTCTCTGGAGGTGGGTTTTTGGGAGAGAGAGAAAGAAGATGGAAGAACAAAGCATGAAATTAAAGGGTTCCAGAGATGAGAGATGATGCTTGCTCTCTCTGGATATGGGTTTTGAGAGAGAGAAAGGAGGAAGATGGAAGAACAAAGCATGAAATTGAAGGGTTCCAGAGGGGATGCTTGCCTTCGATGAATTCTCATGGTTGTTGGGAGGCTTGCAGCAACCAAGGTGAGTTCTCTTTGCTGGGTAGAAAGTGGCTCCCTTTATAGGCACTGAAAACCTTAATTTTATCAAGCCACCCTCTCCCCTTTTTCTTCACTTTCTTCTATTCCATCTTATTTGGTGAAACTTCCCTAGCTTGAGCATTTAGGCATGAAGCTTTTTGGAGTTCCAAGGTCCTCAGGCAGTTGGACTTCTCCACGTGGGTGAGGAGCCACCCACTTTTGCTTCTTGTTTTCTCACCAAAGCTTGAAGAGGAAAGAATGGGTATGGGTGCTAGTCAAAAGGTGATCAGCACATGGGTTTGCTTGGTTTTGATGGTTTTGACAGATATGCTAGATATTTTCCATGATGCTGGGCTGGGCTATTGGTATCTTGTTTCTAGCGGCCTGTAAGTTTGCTCAAGTTGCTGGAAATAGCCTATTTGATAAAGGTGCTACATATTTTGGTCGATGTGGGATTTTTCCAAGTGTTTGCAAGCCATTGAGCTATTGGGCCACTCCTTCTCTCTTAGACTTACCCATATGTTTGGGCTCAAGAAATGGGCTCGAGTTTTGGTGCTCCCAAGCAGCCCAAAACTTCCACTTCTTGGCCCATCAATGGGCCTCGTGAATACTCGTAACCATCCTATCACAACCTGCTCAGCAAGCCTCAAGAATTTCCGTGGCTTGGGACTACTTAAGCTTGTAGCGTGGCATGTTGCTTAAATAAGGATTTTTTGCTTGGTGTTGTACTGGGCCGAAAATATATTTGGGCCCAACCTTGGATTTTTTGGGCCTCAACAACACCGCTCATAATATGGTTCATCGAGACTGTCCCGATCAAGTAATAAGAGTCTTTAGAAGGCTGATTGACATTGCAGTGAAACCAATTCTTGGGCTTGGGGGTAATAGTAGAGGAATTACAATCGTAGAAAATGGACACCTCCATGCAGTGGCGGATCCAGGATTCTTGAGCCAAAGGGTCTTAGTGTAAAAGTTTCGAAATTTTTCCTACAAAGAAAATAACACTACAAAAATAGAAATACGGTGACGGCTCAAGGCGGTGGTGGTCAGCGCTGGCAGAGAGGTAGTGGTGGGGTTGGGAAGTTGGCACTCCTAGGGTTGTGAGATATTAATTTGGGAATGAAATTGTTTGGGGATGTGCAGTGGAGTAGGATACATGAAATGGGAGGAGGCTGATCATTTTATTTCTTATTTTAAAGCCTGGCTCAAAATAACATAATTTTTAGGGCAAGCCAATTGAAAAAAATAGAATGAGCTATATACCAAACGACATCATTTGGCCAGGTAATGCTGGGAATCAAAATCGAAAAACCGATACCGAACCCAAATCGTGCCAATCTCGTACCGTGTTGTTCGTGTTGCATAATAAATAGTATAATATATCATACCGTTTCTGTTTGACACGACATCGTTTCCATATTTCTCATTCCGTTTGGTGTTATATAGTATCCATTTTCTGTATTTTTTATTTATTTTTCATATTCTCTCTTTCTTTCTGTTTATTTAATGTTTCCTCTTATTTTTTTATATTCTCTCTCTCTCTCTCTCTCTCTCTTTCTTTATTATTTTCCTTCTTCTCTCTCTCTCTCCCTTTATTATTTTCCTTCTTCTCCTCCTTCTTCCTCTCAGGTTCTTTCTTCCCAGCCTACCCCACCACTCCATCGCCATCTATCTTCACCATTTTTTCTTTTTCTTTCCCTATCTTTCTTTCTTCTTCTTCTTCTTCTTCTTTCTCATTTTTTCTTCTCTTCTCTCCCTCCCCATCACTTTCTTTCTTTGCATTACCCATAGGGGACTTTCACCGAGCACCTTGTGTGCACACAAAGGGTCACTTTGCTGCTGTCCAAGGGGTCGCTCATGGTGTCAACAACCGTATTTCCAGCATCGCTCATGGTGTCAACAACCGTATTTCTAGCATCCTAAGGGGTTGTGCGACCCCTCTTGTCCCAACGTGCGTCCGCCACTGACTCCATGTCGTCATTCTCATTGTAGGTGAAGAACTCAGATTTCATAGTTGTGTTGGCGAGTTTGTCTGTGCATGTCGAGTTCCAGAGATCTAAGCGGACTAACCTTAGATTTTTGTGAACTGGGTTAAGTTCGAGAACTCGGTACCTCAGCGACATGATGGTCAGCTTAGGCGAGTCGTCCACACAGCTGATGTGGAACTCCGGTGGACCACAATAGGCAGGGCGTGCCCCTCCGATGAACGGGTATGAGAGGCCTTGGAGCGAGCCAGTGGCGGATCCAGGTGTAACACCCCGACTCCAAATTTAACCCCTTATTTAAATTATTTAATTATTTAAAAGAAATTACAAATTTACCCTTGAGATAGGGGTATTTTGGTCATTTTCTTACCCGGAGAGAATTTGGGGTAGTGACTAGTATTTTTGGATAGGTCGTACTGAGACGAGTTCATAGACATGTAGTGGGCTCTAATCGGAGTTGTAACGAGAGAGATATGATCAAAAGAAACCCAGTTGCACAATCGTAATTATTACGAAATGAGATTTTTATAAAAATCAGATTTTTTTTTCTCTCTCTCTCTCTCTCCCTCCCGCGTGCTCTCTCTCTCTCTCCCCGTCAGTCCCTCTCTCTCTCTCTCTCCCGAAACTCCAGCCACCGGCCGCGGCTGTGGACGGGGCCGGTACCAAAATGACCGGGGCGTCGTCCTCTTCCAACCCCAGTCAAGTCCAGCCTCCAGCCGCCGTGGTTTCGCCGAAAACTGGAGAAGAAGCGGCCGGTGTCATCCGAACTTCGCCGCCGTCAATCTCCCTCCTTCGGCCACCGATTTCGACGAGCGATGTATGGTTTGTCACCTACTTTTCATGCTCTAGCTGCCTGTTGGGTAGGATTGGATCGATTCTTAGCGTAGGCAATTCGATTTTCGAATTACAATTCTGCCGATTTTGGGATCGCGATTCCGGGCACTTCTGGTTAATTTTTGAGGTAGGTCCAAGAACAAAAGTGGCTCCAAATAGGGTGTTACACCTAGGGTAGGAGTTTAGAGCCGTGGTTTTGAGATTTTCCGGCGACGCGTTATCACTTTGGGCACCTAGCGCTGCCGGCACGTGGGCGAGGGTAGTGAAGTAGCACTATGTCTCGATGAGATCCTTAGTTTGTCACGAGTGCGTAGGATTTTGCGGATCTCAATTCGGACGTCGTTTGACTATCGAACGGATTTTCGCATATTGCGCGTTATCCGAGTTCAATAGGTTGGGAACGTTGGAGGGTCTCGAATATAATATATGTTAATCTAGGTATTTCTAGGATCGTGTAGGAATTCACGGATTGTGAATCGGAGCCCCGGATGTTCCGAATGAATAATTTAAAGTTTATATTTTATAATAACCGTTAGATCGTGCGATCGTGAGCGATCCGACCGTCCGATCTGTACCAAACTTACAGGACAAGTGTCCTATACCTTGTAGAACCTATAGGAACTTTCGGATCTGAATTTGGAGGTCGTGGGCCCCGTAGGCCCGTTTGACCAGGGTTAGGGTAGTTTGATCCTTGGTTGACCGTGAGTCTCCCGGAGTGATCTCACCTTCCCAGGGGGATTATCGGGTGCTAGACTATTGTTGAGGTTTACATCATATTAGAAGTAAATTATATATATATATATATATATATATATGTTTGTATAAGGATACAAAGGAGTCTAGAATGTCAGTTTGAAGTGCTATACGCACTACTTTAGGTACCTCCCCGGATTTTGGTTACACTACAAGTACCACCCTGTGAAAGCTAGGTCCCACGTGGCTTAGGTTATCCGGCGTGCGGACAGGCCCCATACATGGCATGGGTAGTATCGGCGTATGGGGAGATTACGTGATAATATGTTGAGGTCGCACGTGGCGTAGGTTATCCGGCGTGTCGACAAACCCCATACGTGGCGTTGGTTGTACCCGCGTATGGGGAGATATGTGATATGATGTGCAGGTCTCGCGTGGCGTAGGTTATCCGGCGTTGAAACAGACCCCATCCGTGGCGTTGGTTGTACTGGCGTATGGGGAGATATTGTGACAGTATGGTATGGTCGCACGTGGCGTAGGTTATCCGGCGTGTTGACAGGCCCCATACGTGGCTTTGGTTGTAACGGCGTATGGGGAGATTATGTGAAATACAGAGAAATGAAATAAGGTATTGCCTATGTGTGGAATTGGGTTTGAGAGAAGAACTATGTGTGGCTTGATCCCTCAGGGAGGGTACGTAGGCAGCCTAAGGTTATTAGGTGCAGCCGCAGACTAAATGTTAGTCATATTGTTATATGGAGATTGGTTCGGACCTTGTTGTTGGTCCTGAAATTGAGGTGAAAATGTGATTGTGTTAGGAGGCTAAAACCTCATATGTTGAATTGTGAAAGGTTAAATGGTGCATGTTGAAATTTAATAGTCATAATTGATATTTTGAATTTATCCTTTGCCTTGGGTAAGGCATGAATTGATTTGCTAGCATGCTTGGTAGTTGAGAATTATAGGAAGGTCGAAGGCCGTTTATGTGAATTGCATGAAATTATATTGTGTATGCTGCCCGTTGGGAATATTAAATGTGTTTTTATGCAGGTTGTAATTTTGGAAAATGTCCAATTTATAGGGGAGACTCTGCCGAAATTTCGGCAGAAAGTCTCGGTCTTTATTAAGTGGGCCCGGCATCAGGGTCGTGTCGGGAATTTCCACAGGGTTCGCCTCGGGTTTTGGGAAATTCGGGGCGGGTCCTTGCAATCCAGGATTCTTGAGCCAAGGGGTCTTGGTGTAAAAGTTTTGAAATTTTTCCCACAAAGAAAATAACACTACAAAAATAGAAAGACGGTGACAGCTCAAGGCGGTGGTGGTCAGCGCTGGCGGAGAGGTAGTGCTGAGGTTGGGAGGTTGGCACTCCTAGGGTTGTGAGATATTAATTTGGGAATGAAATTGTTTGGGGATGTGCTGTGGAGTAGGATACATGAAAGAGGAGGAGGATGATCTTTTTTATTTTTTATTTTAAAGCCTGGCTCAAAATAACATAATTTTTAGGCCAAGCCAATTGAAAAAAAATGGAATGAGCCATATACCAAACGACATCGTTTCGCCAGGTAATGCTGGGAATCAAAATCGAAAAACCGATACCAAACCCAAATCATGCCAATCTCGTACCGTGTTGTTCGTGTTGCATAATAAATAGTATAATATATCATACCGTTTCTGTTTGACACGACATCGGTTCCAGATTTCTCATTCCGTTTGGTGTTATATAGTATCCATTTTCTTTATTTATTTATTTATTTATTTTTCATATTCTGTCTTTCTTTCTTTTTATTTAATGTTTCCTCTTCTTTTTTATATTCTCTCTCTCTCTCTCTCTCTCTCTCTTTATTATTTTCCTTCTTCTCCGTCTTTTCCTCCTTCTTCCTCTCTGGTTCTTTCTTCCCAGCCTCCCCCGCCACTCCATCGCCATCTATCTTCACCCTTTTTCTTTTTCTTTCCCTTTCTTCCTTTCTTCTTCTTCTTTCTCATTTTTTCTTCTCTTCTCTCCCTCCTCATCACTTTCTTTCTCTGCATTACCTATAAGGGACTTTCACCGAGCACCATGTGTGCACACAAATGGTCGCTTCGCTGCTGTCCAAAGGGTCGCTCATGGTGTCAACAACAGTATTTCCAGCATCCTAAGGGGTCGTGCAACTCCTCTTGTCCCAACGTGCGTTTGCCACTGGAGCGGGCCACAGGCGAAAGTCTGGGAGCAGGCGGGAGGGGTTTCCTCGGGCTGTGTTTCCTTAGACGGAAAGGATGTTGCGGCATCCATGTTGTAGAAGAAGAAGAGGAGAAGAAGGAGGGTGAGGATGAGAGAGAGGAGGATTGGGTCCACTTTGGACGGGGGTTGGAGTGTTATGGGCTTGCTGGTAAATTCCAATAGAGATTAAATATAGGTTTGTTGAAGAACGCGTTGATTAACTACAACTTGACTTGTGGTCTTGGGCTGTCGGTCGTCTCTGTTCTTTTTATGTGGTTATAAACGTATGAAATCTTCCCAGTTTTCTTTGACGAGTTATATTCATTAGAGCATCCGCGTGAGGCTCTCTAATGGAGTAGAAATATATGTTTAGGTAAAACTGATTCAATTCTATTCATCTCCATAATGAGCTATTTATATGTTTACATAGGGTTTTACAGGTTTAACAAGGAAATAAAATAAACTAGGAAACAAAGTCCTAATTGTACAAGAATTAGTCAACTACACTAATTAGGAAATCACTTTCCTGAACTCACGCACACGCCAACACTCCCCCTCAATTTGGAGCATAAATGTCACCAAGGTCCAACTTGCTTAGCGTGTCCTGAAATACTCGGCTTGAAACTGCTTTCGCCAAGATATCTGCCAACTGATCTTCTGACTTTACAAACGGGAACTGAAGCATCTTGTCTTCTAATCATTCTTTGATGAAATGCCTATCCACTTCAACATGTTTAGTTCGATCATGTTGAACTGGATTATAAGCAATATTAATGGCCGCAATATTATCACAATATAATTTCATGGGTTTTTTAGGCTTAAAACCTATCTCCGTTAGAACATGCTTAATTCATAACAACTCACAAACACCATGTGCCATACCTCTATATTCTGCCTCCACACTTGATCTTGCAACAACATTTTGTTTCTTACTACGCCAAGTAACAAGGTTACCTCCTACAAAAGTAAAGTAACCTGACGTGGATCGTCTGTCTATTTGGGACCCAGCCCAATCCGCATCTGTATACCCAATTACATCCAGATGTCCTTGCTTTGAATACATTAACCCTTTACCCAGAATTGATTTCAAATATCTCAAGATGCGAGTCATTGCATCTCTATGAACTTTACTTGGAGAGTGCATAAACTGGCTTACAACACTCACAGCATATGCAATGTCCGGTCTCGTATGTGACAAATAAATTAACCTCCCAACTAGGCGCTGGTATTGCTCCTTGTTAGTTGGTTTATGATCAGTACACTCACCAAGCTTGTGATTTTCCTCCATAGGCGTATTAACTGGTTTATACCCCAGCATCCCTGTTTCAATTAATAAATCCATAACATATTTTCTTTGAGACAAGAAGATACCTTGCTGTGATCTAGATACTTCTATCCCGAGAAAAGACTTAAGTGTACCAAGATCTTTCATCTCAAACTCCTTAGATAAGTACTCTTGCAATGCTTTTCTTTCATCAGGATCATCACCTGTTACGATCATATCATCAACATATACTATCAAAGCTGTAATTTTATTTTCCTTATGCTTCAAGAACAAAGTATGATCAAAATTACTTTGTTTATATCCAAATGCCCTCATAGACTTTGTCAACCGCCCAAACCATGCTCGAGGTGACTGTTTCAAACCATACAAAGACTTCTTTAATTTGCACACATAGTGTTTCAATTCGGAACTCAAGTTACATCCAGGCGGAGGATCCATATAAACTTCTTCTTCTAAATAACCATGTAAAAAGGCATTTTTGACATCGAATTGGTGTAATGGCCAATCCAAGTTTGCAGCAAGTGATATCAGGATTCGTACAGTATTGATTTTTGCTACTGGAGCAAACGTCTCCTGATAATCCACTCCATATCTCTGAGTATACCCTTTTGCCACCAATCGAGCTTTGTACCGTTCGATCGATCCATCTGCCTTCAACTTTATGGTATAAATCCATCTACAACCCACAGTTCGTTTGCCACTTGGGAGAGGAACAAGTTTCCATGTGGAATTCTTTTGAAGAGCTTGCATCTCATCATTCATAGCTTGTTTCCAGTTTGGATCCATCAAAGCCTCTTCTACACTGCTTGGTGTAGACAAAGAATCTAGTTGTTTGATCAACATGGCATGTGGTGCGGACAATCTATGAGTGGAAACATGGTTGCTAATCGGGTACTTCACTTTAGCTTTGGGATCCACTTCATATTGAATCTTTGGGATACCACGATTCTTACGAACAGGTAATTGGTATGGTTGTAGATGTATCTCATTAGATGGATCGTCTGAAAACAAATCAGTTAAATATAAATCTTCAACATCAATGTTCTGGGATATTACTTGGGTTGTAGGTTCAGAAGACACCTCAGAAGATAATTGGTTAAATGGTACAGAAACTTCAGAAACGGGCATCAATACATCATTCTTCTCCCCCTAAATGGGTGACTGAGTTATGGGTGAGGAGACCAACCGTGACCGGTCATCAAGACTGTCGTGCGTAGTTTCTGGAGTGGTATCTGACGAGTTGGTTAGTGCATCCTGAACTGTCGGATGACATAACGACTCCAAAGTAACGAAACCTTCCAGGTCGAACCGATCATCAACAGTATCTGGACTCGCCAGTGCCTGAACTCCCCCCAAAAAATACATTTCTTCTTCTCCAAAAACCACATCCATAGTGATGTAGAGCTTCTGAGTAGGGGATGATAGCAGCGATACCCTTTTTGATGTTGGGCATAGCCAATAAACACGCACTTGAGTGCTCGAGGCTCCAACTTGTTGCGCTGATGTGTATAAAGATGAACGAAAGTTACACATCCAAAAACTCGTGGCTCCAAATTGGGAGTGAAATGAAGGGCACAAAACTGACGAAGGGCTTGTAATGGTGTTTGGAAGTTCAAGACACTAGAGGGAACCCGATTAATAAGATACGCAGCAGAACACACTGCTTCTCCCTAAAAAGAACGAGGCATTTGAGCATCAAACAATGAAGCTCGAACCACTTCTAACAAATGACGATTTTTGCGCTCTGCTACCCCATTTTGCTGAGGAGTATATGGACATGTTCGTTGATGTTCAATTCCATGAGCTTCTAAAAACTGACAAAGATCATGATTCACAAATTCACCCCCATTATCAGAACGAAGGATCTTCATTTTTGCATGAAACTAAGTGTCTACCATCTTGTAAAACTGTTGAAATGTGGTACACACCTCCCCCTTGGTTTTTAAGAGAGAAATCCAAGTCATACGTGTGCAATCATCAATAAAGGTAACAAACCAACGAGCACCAGAAGAAGTAGAAATTGGAGCAGGACCCCAAACATCAGAATGAACAATTGCAAAAGGCACCGTACTTTTATTCATACTCAAAGTGAAGAAAACTCGATGGCTTTTTGCCAGTTCACAAACATCACACTTAAAATTAAAATCTGAAAGTTTACTAAACCATGAAGGAAACAACTTTTTAAGATATCCAAAGGAGGCATGACCCAACCGTCTATGCCACAACCAAATAAAATTCTGATTTTTCTCGGTCGGATCTCCACTAGTCTTGAAGGCTTGAGAAATCCGAGTCTCACCACTTGTTGCCAAATCCAGAAAATACAGCTTGCCCTTTCTAGTACCATAACCAATTATCTTCCTTGTGAGGATGTCCTGAAAAATACAACAATTTGGCCAAAACGTTACAGTACAAAAAAGAGCATGAGTAATTTGCGCAACAGATAGCAAATTAAAATCCAATGACGGCACAACAAGTACTGAATCCAGGTGCAACGAATCTGTAAGGGATAAAGAACCCTCTCCAACAACAGGAGAGGAACTACCATTTGCATTGGATACTACCGACTGTGAAGATGGAGACAAAGATGTGATTTTATTCGAATCACATGTCATATGATCAGAGGCGCCTGAATCAATAATCCAGACATTACTGGTGGGTGAGGTGGAAGAAACATTCAATGCATAACCAGTTGTACCTGATGTAGCCATGGACGCAGATGCAGAAGTATGTTCATTTGATTTGTTGCCACTTACAGGGGAGGTCTCTGGAGTAGCAGAGGCTTGGAGTGCCTTATGACCATTTCTTTTATTCTTAGAATGATCCCACCAAGATGGAAAGCCAACTAATTCATAACAATGTTCACGAGTGTGCTTTGAACCACCACAATGAGTGCACTTGAAAACTGGTTTGTCCTTCACCCCCTGGGTCGAGGAACTCCCATGAGATGAAGGTGGTCCTTTGGAACGTTGAGCCACCATGACAGTAGCATCAAGAGAGGCGGCAGCACCAGTAAAATTGGCGCGTTGTTGTGCATCACGGCGAACATAAGCAAAACTTTGGTCGAGATCCAATTTAGGTTCCTTGCGGAGGATTTCACTACGGACTTGATCAAATTCGGGATCCAATCCAGAAAGAAAAATATGAACTGAAGACGGTCGAGTTTTTTTTTTGGTATGTATCAGTGTCAGCAGTGCACACCATAGATGGGGGGTCGCGATGATCCAGTTCCTGAAAAAGACTCTGAAGCATGCTATAATATTTGGAAACAGGTTGGCCATTCTGTTTGAGGGTGAATGCCTTCCTGTTCAATTCGTAAACTTGAGATTCGTCGGATCCATCATAGAAAACTTTCTTGACAGCAGCCCAAATCTCCTTGGCAGTGCGAAGACGAATAAAGCGGCCCATCAACTCAGGGGACATAGAATCAATTAACCAACCTTTGACTCGTAGATTTTCAGTGGTCCATGCATCAAAAGTAGGAGCAGATTCTGCTGGCATAGAAATAGAGCCAGTAAGATAGCCCAACTTTCCACGGGTAGCAATTCGAATTTCCATGAGTTGAGACCAAAGAGCATAATTGGTCTCATTGAGAATAACTCCTGTAGGCAACGCAGAATTATCATTCTGGATGGTGACAATCTGTGGAACCAACGAAGTTGGAGGTTGTGCAACGGAGGTCGAAGAACTATCCGGGAGAACAAGGGAAGCCTCGGGTGTTGTCATCGCAGCGGAAATTGATGGTGTGGAAGTATGAACTCAATATATGTGGAGGATGGATGAAAAACTTATGAACTCAATATAGGTTTGAATTCAATTAGAGGGTTTGGGATAAACAAGAAACCACTAGATCGGTGGCTCTGATACCAAGTAGAAATATATGTTTAGGTAAAACTGATACTATTCATCTCCATAATGAGCTATTTATATGTTTACATAGGGTTTTACAGGTTTAACAAGGAAATAAAATAAACTAGGAAACAAAGTCCTAATTGTACAAGAATTAGTCAACTACACTAATTAGGAAATCACTTTCCTGAACTCACGCACACGCCAACGAATGGGACAAAAGCTTGCAATTTATATTCATTAGCAGCATGAAGGTAAATAACAAGTTGTCTAATGTGAAGAAATTGTTGGAGGAAAATAGGAAATATGAATTTAAAGATAATAATATTTCTCAATAAAATTGTAATCATCAAATACAATAACAAATTTACATGAAATTAATGTAAATTAACAAACACAAATAGAAAATACTGACAACTTTAGCGATTGTGGCTTGTAAGAATTGCAATGTCTTAAACACAAAATTCGCCATTGCTCTTGTGCTCACAGTTCTATAGGCGTCTATCTCCCAAGATTCAACAATCGATAATCCTAAATTGAAGCACTTCAATTTAAGACTCTGGCGAATGATAAGTGCATTGTTTCCTATATTTGTATATCTCTTATATTTGGTTTTTGTAGGGAAAATTAACTAGAAATAGCATTATTACCTTACTTTCCTTATTTTCAGCTATTATGCGCTCTTGGAAGGGTTTTGACTGAAAATCCACTTTTCGAATGAATTTTAGTGCAAGGCCAGGTGGAGAAGAAAGCTAGGACATTGAGGATCATTGTATCAAAGTTTCATAATTTTCTACCAAGCCAAATGCTCAAGACTAGCAAGTCAACACAACCTAAGTTGAAATCCCGTCTGAACTGCACTACTGTGGAAGGTTGAAGATTTGAAGACTTTTCCGATTTTTTCTAGTGGCGTGTGATATATGCTTGGAAAGCTTAGAGATGCTTGGAAAGCTTAGAGATCAAGTTAAAGTTCTCATATTTGTCTAGGATTTTCAAGGAATCAGAAAGACCCAAAAATATGAGTGCTAGTTGGCTGATGTGCTTCCAAGACAAAGAATGATTCTTTCCTAGTTTGTTTCTTTAATTGTTTGGGATTTTATTTTGCTTTAGGAGAGTTTTTCCAGACCTTTTTAGAGTAGGTATTAGTTGTTTTAAACTATATAAGGTCACCCTAAGCTCTCTCTCTATGGACCATCTTGATACCATATACTTTTTCACCATATTTCAATACACCCACAAATATATGAGAGAGAGAGAGAGAGAGAGAGAGAGAGTCAAGAGTTGCTGCCGTGGTGCTTTTGGAGCTTACGAAGGTGTTGCTGCGGAGAATCAGAGATCAAATCCATCTGCCAAATCGATTTTATGACAACAATTATTTTGTTTATCTTCTCTTTTGTCATGAATTAATTTGCCTTACTAGGGCTACAATGTAGCCTAACCATGAATACTTAATTTTATAGTTATATTAATTTCTTATTATTATTCCATGTTGAGTATTTGTTACTGTTCTTAATGCTTTGAATATCTAGCCAATATTTAATTGATTTGATGATTCAAGAGGAGACCGAGAAGAGATGTTTGGTGTTTGCTTCTTGTAACAAATACCATATCTTGAATGAGTGCCCATGAAGGACGCTCATGCAGTTTTCTTGCAGGTTCTCATAGAACTTAATGGGTTCTTGATTTTCTAAATTCTCTGCTTGGGAGAAAATGGATTGTTAATTAAGAATTATTTTGATTGAGCCCTAGAGGGGATACCAAATGAATTAGGAGAAACCAACTGTCAACATGGGTAGTAATTAGGGTTAATTGGCTATAAGAATTAATGGGAATTGGTAATACATTAATAAAAAATAAAAAAAGGAATTATAACAGAGATGTTTTTGCCAAGGCTTTTGGATTATCTCTCGCTCGCTAGGAGAGACTAGCATTAGGGTTAAGGTTTGGATATAGGTTATGCCCTCTAGCCGCCGTAGCTGTTAAAATTCTTTTCCCAGTGCTTCATCGTCCTCCCATGTCACGCTCTTCTCTTTCGTTGATGTGACCTTTGGAAATCGTCTCTCTTCGTGGCTGCTTGGAATTATGGTGGGCGACTCATTGCCGCGCGTTTTCGGCGAAGACTGTTTGGCTTGGTGGTTATGTCGTGGTCTCCTAGAATTCGTATTTCTTTGGTTCGCTAGTTTTTGGCGGGGTCTGTTTGGCGTGGTGGTTATGTCATGGTGTTCTTAAGGTTCGTGCTTCGCTGGTGGTCTAGTCTGGTTTTTGCATTGGTTTGTAGTTCTCGGATCTTACGTGGTTGTGTGGCTTTGTGGGTCTGCAGCATTCATGGTGACTTGGTGGTGAGGGTTATGATAGGGATTTTGCAAGGTACTGGTTCTACCAGCTGGGAGTTTATTAGTGGTTGGCTTTTATGGGTTCTTGGATCAAATGGATCTGGTGTGTTCTAGGATCCTCAATGCTTCGGTTGCAATCTTTGTTCCCATCTCTTCGGGTACTTTTGTAGTAGGGATTTGGGATCCAGGTGGTGATAGAGCCTTTACTGTTGTTGAGCCATATTTTGCTGAGTTTACTGAATATGTGATGGAGGCCAACCTCAAGGGCTCTCCCAATTCTCCCGATGTGTTCACTGGAACGTTTGTGGGTTTGGTATCCAATAAACGTTCCTATTATGATGCTCTTTTGCTGGAAGTTTGCACTAAGAGGCTAATCTTGATCACCCCTGCTCTGTCGGTTATGGTTCTAGATTAAGACTCGTGAAGTTGGTATTGGTACTTCTGCTCGCTATATTCTGTCGATCACCACATGTTGTTCTGTTCGAACTATGCGTGCATAAGAGTTTTCCTTTGATAGTACTACGTTGTGGTAGGTTGTTCTTTGCTGGGCTTGGAGTTGTGCTTTGTTTTGTCTGTCTTATTTCGGGTTCTTTGTAGACTCATGTAGTTGGTATTGGTACTTCTGCTCGCTATGTTCTGACGATCACTACACATTGTTCTGTATATCGAACTATGCTTGCATATGAGTTTTTCTTTTACAGTCTTACATTGTAGTGGGTTGTTCTTTGCGGGGCTTGGAATTGCGCTGTGTTTTTTTGTCTGTTTTCTTTTGGGTTCTTTGTAGCAGTCCAAAGTGGCCTGTTGCAGACTCTTGTGTGGTACTCTTTCCTACTTTGGGGTTTGTCCCATGTGATTTTCCTACGAATATTTTAATGAGGCCAGTATATTCGTGCCGGTCTTTATACGCTTTTTTGGCTTATAAATGAAATCCTATTCTCAAAAGGAGAGGTATGTCTTGAACGAAAAATTGTGATGGAAAATTGGAATGAGAAGAGTTTATGATTTTATATATCAGATTCCATATAAATAGATTCCATAGTTGCAAGGATGGATGTGGGTGAAAAGCTACTAGTATAAGATTCCTATAAGAAAAATATAGATAAAAAACATGTGATGGCCGAATGGAAAAGCGCACTTAGTTGACTTGCAGTTGAGATGTAGACTATTTTTCTGTATTTTTGGTCGGGTTATAGCCCTAGTTAGATGGGCCTAGGTCCGTGCCTGACTAAGAACCATTTAGAATAGGAGGATTAGAAGAGAAAGGTCTGATGAATCTAACTTCATTAGATTGCCCTCTCTCTTTCGTATCCCTCTATTAGACAATTGTTTATGCATTTATAAATGAAATAGTTGCTATAAACAATAAAATTACCCTTGGGAATTGATAATCGGTAAAGATTTGTGTTGATAATCTGTAAAGATTGGTATTGATAATCTGTCAGAGATTGAAGTACAAGGGGCTGCATCTTTTTTTAGGCTAAAGTCGGAGTGATCTAGGGGACAAAGAAGAGGTGAAAAACAAGCATTACAATTAGGGAAGAGGTCCTGATAAAGGTATTATTCTATGTATATTTGTTTTTCCTCTATCAATATTGTAATGCTTGATGCATTCAACGAATGAGATATTAGTCTATCATTCACAGTATAGTTTAGTTGTTCCAATTTATATATATGTGCATGTGCAGATTGTCTGGCCATAATGAGGTTACTTCAATGAGCATATTGACGCCTAATGAGTGACACGTGACTATAAAGTCAGTTGTTAGTTGGTTCAGCTGAAAAGAAAAACTTGGTACTAACTGTGCTTCGTGATACTCTTCGAAGCGAATGAATAAGAAGAACACAACGGCCATCTTCGTTAATCAGAGACTCTCTATTACTTAAACACCAAAAGTACTGTAGCAGTTGCTGAAAACAGAGAAATCATGAAAACAGTTTTTTCACTCTCAGTTTTCAGATAATGATAACTGTTTCATTTTATCCAAACCAACTTTTTAACAATTCAGCAGGCATTTCCTATTTAACAGATATCTGCAGCTATTGTAGGAGAAAACAAGAAAGGCTTGGGTGCAATTTGCAAGGAATGAAGGGGTCCTTCCAACATCTCTACAACTTTGCTCATTGATGGCCGATCAGAAGGATAGTCTGAATGCACCACAGACTTATTAATACCATCTTTCTTGCTATTACTTTTTCCTCCTCATATATAGCCCCAAATGCATTTTCATCCTTTTCTAGGTCTAGATCCTTATAAACATAATGTGGAAACCTTTCACTCGTATGAGACACTCCCGAATCCAAATTCTTTCTTGCTCCAACCATTTCAAGAACTAACATACCGCAGCTGTAAACATCAGATTTGTGAGATACTCCACCAAAGTTCCGACTAAACACTTCTGGTGCAATGTATCCTGCAGTTCCTCTTGTCCCCATCATCGATACAATACTGTCCTTTGTTTTGCATGGTTTGGCTAGGCCAAAATCAGCAACTTTAGGGCAAAAATGTTTGTCTAAAAGAATGTTCTGTGGCTTTATGTCAAAATGCAAAATTCTTGTGTTACATCCACGGTGGAGGTATTATAGTCCTCTCGCAATACCAACTGCAATTTCAGATAGTGTTTTCCATTCTAAGGGAAAATTTGCCATTCCAGATCTGTGCTTATGTATGAAATTATCCAGAGATCCATTAGGCATGTATTCATAAATCAAAGCTCGTTTGTCCCCCTCGTAACAGAATCCAGAAAGAGTGACAATGTTGACATGGGAGGTTCTACCAATGCTAGCAACTTCATTAATAAAATGTTCTCCTCCATTACCCTTGGACATGCTTAGGACTTTGACCACCACCAGAAGCTCATCAGGTAGCCTGCCTTTGTACACAGTTCCATATCCACCTTTACCTATTTTGTCCCTGAAAGAGTCTGTCATTTTCTTGACATTTGCATAAGTATACCGCTTTGGAGTAAGCGATCCATAGTTCCTTATAAATGCCTCAACATCAAACTCATCCCTCTTATCTCTCTTGAGGAAGGCCATTATTCTTTTCCTTGATATGCATACAGTAAAAAAAAAATGATTATGATGATCGACGGAACAGCAACCGCAATGCCTATATGGAAAAAGTAATGCATTTCAGTGACTTGTGAAAGAAAGCAAAGATCGAAACTTCCGGTATTTTCAATTGATCAAATATGCTCACCTATGGCCAATTCTTTCCGCGACCTTGGTATATCATGCGCTTCTTCAACTGCATCAGTTATTTTCTCTTCTTTTCATTGGACAAATTGAAATAGAAGTTGCAACCACTCTAAAGCATTCTAGATATTGAAGATTAAATCGTGAACACGAAAATGAAAATCAAATGGTTATCAAACCAACCCTAAGTTTATCACATGTCCCACCTCATTGTCTTAGATTGTGGCTGTCCTAAAGCTCGATGAGTGGGTGTTGAGGTCTGGACTCAATCGCATTTTCTTGGTTTGTAATGTCCATTAGGACACAATTTCATAAGCAGTAAAGATTACAATTTCAATCCGATCATTCTTGTAATAGTCTATTTGTTTAGTTTTTGAATTGCACAAGTGAAATATTGAAGCCCTTATTAATCAAGGTATAGAAAAGAACTAATTCAAGCCAGTTCGCTGTTGAATATTTGGATTGCAAAGGGAGCAAAAAATGTACTGAGAGAGAGAGAGAGAGAGCAAAGAAACTTAGATTGTTCTAACAGAATGCTTACCCTGCATGAACATTGCAGCAGAGCTTATATTCCCTCATGATTATAGCATGTTCTCTTACATCAGTAGATTCAAATCTAACGGTTTGTAATAGTAAGCCAATGTGAATATGACACATGGCAATACACAGCTGTCCTAACAGCTGGGAATTTGAAAACAGACTCAAGCATTGCACCTGGCATATAAGCTCAAGGTACTCAGCTAACACAAAGATTAGAACAGATTAAATATAAACTGACTTAGAACTTACTAACTAATCTGAAATTAGCTAGGCAGTTTACATTTTAACACTCCCTTCTAAAGTGCTAGCTGATTTCACTCCAAGCATTCTCCTCAAATAGTCGAACCTGTCTTTGGGAAGTGCTTTGGTGAAGATATCAGCAATCTGCTCTTCTCCCTTGCAGTAGAGCAGTTCAATCACTTCTTCTTGTATTGCATCTCTAATAAAATGAAACTTCCTTTTAATATGCTTGCTCCGTTGATGAAAAACTGGATTTTTAGCCATTGCTATGGCTGAAGTGTTGTCACAAAACACAGTTGTTGCAGTGGTCTGTTCTTCCCCAAAATCTTCAAGAACAAACCTGAGCCAAATGGCTTGTGATGTAGCTTCTGCTGCACTCACATACTCTGCCTCTGCAGTAGAAAGAGCCACACTGTGTTGTTTGACTGATGCCCACGAAAAAGCACCACTTCCAAATGAAAACGCATATCCAGAAGTGCTTTTCATATCTTCCTCAGATCCACTCCAGTCACTGTCACAGTAACCTACTAAGAGTGCAGATTTTCCAGTCACATACTCAATTCCATAATCAATTGTGCCTTGTATGTACCTTAGAACCCTTTTAGCTGCCCCATAGTGCATCTTAGAAGGGTTGTGCATGAATCTTGCAAGCAGGCAGGCAGAGAACATGATATCTGGCCTGGTTGCAGTGAGATACAGCAGGCTACCTACAATTTTTCTGAATAAACTTTCATCTGCAGCTTCACTTCCATCCTCTCTTTTCAATTTATCAGTAGCCACTAATGGAGTGCTTACTGACTTGCAGTCTTTGAGTCCAAACTTATCCAAGAGAGTGAGAGCATACTTCTTTTGATGAATGAAGATGCTCCCTTCAGTTTGTGTTACTCCCATACCAAGAAAATGGTGGAGTAAACCCAAGTCAGACATCTCATACTTGCACATCATTTCAGCTTTGAATTCTTTCACCATTTCATCACTACTTCCTGTATACACTATGTCATCTACATAGATTGACACTATTAGTGTTCCCACACCTTCCTTTGTTCTCACATAGAGAGTGGCTTCACTTGGACTTTTGTGAAAACCACACTGATTCAAGTAGGTGTCGATTTCACTATACCAGGCCCTTGGAGCCTGCTTCAACCCATAGAGAGCTTTTCTTAACCTATACACCTTATCCTCATCACCTTTAACCACAAAACCATCCGGTTGATCAACATAAACTTCTTCTTCAAGGACACCATTTAAGAAGGCTGACTTGACATCCAATTGCCATAGTTTCCAGCCTTTCTGAGCAGCAAGAGCTATGAGAGTTCTAATGGTGTCTAACCTTGCCACAGGAGCAAAGGTTTCATTGAAATCAATCCCTGGTTTTTGTGTGTATCCCTTGGCAACAAGTCTTGCTTTATGTTTTTGAATGGAGCCATCAAGATTAAGCTTAATTTTGAATATCCACTTCACTCCCACAATTGGTTTACTACTTGGCCTATCAACCAATTCCCAAGTGGAGTTTTTCTCTATCATAAGTATCTCCTCAGTCATAGCCTTCCCCCAAGCTTCATCTTTGACTGCTTCTTCAAAATTTTCAGGTTCAATGATGCTCATCTTGCATTGAGCATACACTTCACTCAAACTCTTCCATTTCTTTGGGGTGTTATCATAAGTTTCAAATGGAGCAGAGTCTTGAGTAGCATGCAAATCACTACTTGCTTGTGTTTCCATAGGAGACTGCACAATCTGTTGCTGTAACAGATTTGGTTCTGAATCCAAATCTGATACTGTTGAACTTGCTCCATCACCCCAAGACATAGGAATTTGCAATGCCTCATTTGTTTCCCAATTCCACATTGCTTCTTCATCAAAAATAACCCTCCTAGACAGCTCAATCTTTTGAGTTCTCAAGTTGAGTACTCTATACCCCTTTTCACATACACCATATCCTACAAATACTCCCTTCTCACTTGTGTCTTCCAGCTTGTGCCTTTTCTGTGTGGGGATGTGAATATAGCATAGAGAACCAAATATTCTCAAATGCTTGACACCTGGTTTTCTTCCACTAAACTTCTCAAATGGAGTGGAATTGTCCACTGCACTTGTAGGGCTTCTGTTTTGTAGATATACAGCTGTATTGACAGCTTCTGTCCAAAACTTCAAAGGGATTTTCTTCTCATGCATCATGGCTCTTGCCATTTCCATCACAGTACGATTCTTTCTCTCTGCAACTCCATTCTGTTGTGGAGAGTAGCCTACTATCAGTTGCCTTTCTAATCCCATCTCTTCACAGAACTTTGAGAAATCCAAAGATGTGTATTCTCCACCTCTATCACTTCTTAGCTTCTTAATTTGATAACCACTTTGTAGCTCAACCATGCTTTTGAACCTTTTGAATATGTTGAATGCTTGAGACTTATGCTGCAAGAAGAACACCCAACACATTCTGGTGTGGTCATCAATGAAGGTGAGGAAATATATGTTCCCTCCAAGAGTGATGGTCTGCATTGGACCACATATATCTGAGTGAATCAGTTCTAGTGGATGAGAGGCTATCCAAGCTCTTTCCTTATCAAATGAACTTCTGTGATTCTTGCTTACAGCACAACCAGAGCAGACCTTCTCATATTCTTGTAGATTAGGCAATCCTTGAACCATATCTTTCTCTTGTAACAGCTTCAAACTAATATAGTTTAGGTGCCCAAATCTTCTGTGCCATAGCCAGGATGTTTCTCCAACTGTTGCTCTGTTTGCCATAGGAGGATTGACATAGTTTAGATTTAAAGGAAAACATCTGTTTCCCTTCATTGGCACTCTTGCAATGCAATCTTCCAGCTGCCTATCTCCATAAATATCAACTGCATTATCACCAAATACAAGACAATGCCCATGTTCTATCATTTGACCTACACTTAGCAAATTTTCATCTAAACCTGGTACAATCATGACTTCTTTGATATATCTAGTCACACCCTTCATTTCTATAGCCAAAGTCCCTTTGCCTATTGACTGCACTAGATCACCAGTCCCCATTTTGACTTTACTCTTCACACTTTTATCAACATTTACAAGTAAGGACTCATGGGAAGTCATGTGATTGCTACATGCACTATCAACATACCACATATTCACATTCTTTCCAATTGTTGCAGCATGACATGCATAGAACATAATGGCAGGTTCAGTTACCTGATTTGCAATGTTAGCAAGTTTCCCTGCCTTGTTTGCTTGGTCACAGTCCTTGACAAAATGACCAAATCAATTGCAGCCATGACACTTTGGTTTTCCTTTAAACCAACACTCACCATAGTGTAGCTTCTCACAATGTTTGCATTTTCCAGATTTGTCTCCTTGACTCGGTTTTCCTCCTTGACTCGGTTTTCCTCCTTGATTGACATTGTTTTGAGGTTTAGAATCCCATTTCTTATCCTTGGACTTCCAGTTCTTCTTTGATTTATTAGAGCCAGAACTAGAACTTGATTGAGATCCTTTTGAGTTTATGCTCATGCTGCTGAAAGCTTTCTCAGTGGTGCTTTCAGCATGTCTGTCAAGACGCTGAGCAAATCCTCTTAATGCTGCAATTACCTCCTGCACTTCAATGGTTTCAATGTCCCTAGTTTGCTCAATCACTCCTTGGTTAAGCTTATTAGCAGTTTTTGAACTATCCTCCCTTTGGTCAGATCTTCCCCATATCCCTTCATCTGATTTACAAGCTCAAGTAGCCGAGTGATGTATCCAGACAAGATCTCATCATCCCTCATCCTGGTGTACTCAAAATCTCGACGCAGACCCTGCAGCATGATGGATCTGACTTGCTTATCACCATGAAACTCCTGATGCAAGATATCCCAAGCACCTTTTGAGGTTTCTTCATTTGAGATTCTGGGGAAGATGTCATCTGAAACAGCACCTTGGATAATACCAAGAGCCTTAGCATCCTTCATCAACAAGGACACCATCTCAGAATCTGATGACCCTTCTTCATCAACTTTTGAATCTGGAGCTTCAAGGCCTTTCTCAACCAAATTCCAGATTCCATGAGATTTGAAAATTGTTCTCATTCGAATCTTCCAAAACTCATAGTTCTCCCCATTGAATATTGGAGCTCTAAGATCCCTCCCTCCTGACCCAGCCATCTGAGACCAGACTCAATGAGCTGAGAGTTGGAAATTTCTCGTTGGATTTCCAGACTCAGCTCACACAGCTTCAACGCCCACTATCCAGATCCAACCAGGCTCTGATACCATGTTGAATATTTGGATTGCAAAGGGAGCAAGAAATGCACTGAGAGAGAGAGAGAGAGAGCAAAGAAACTTAGATTGTTCTAACAGAATGCTTACCCTACATGAACATTGCAGCAGAGCTTATATTCCCTCATGACTATAGCATGTTCTCTTACATCAGTAGATTCAAATCTAACGGTTTGTAATAGTAAGCCAATGTGAATATGACACA
>NW_023010254.1:15620-28245 GCF_902201215.1 Prunus dulcis | reverse complement strand
AGAACTCAGACGCCGAGTTCCCTATACAAAGAATATGGATTTTCAAAATTAATAGTTTGATAAGACAATGTCCACATAACATCAATCATAGTTATGTTATAAATAACAAAACCATAATGGTAGGGTACTAATACCTTTTGTCTTTTGCAATAATACCTTTTCATTACTAAAAAAAAAATTGAAATAGACGATGGTGGGGTGATCTACCGATGTTGTGATGCTTTGAAATTATATCATAGAGTTGGTAAAGAAAGCGAAACAAATAGGAAGTTCGATTCGCACAAGTGGCCTGTGATTCAAAAACTGAAATATTGGCCCTTGCCATTTTTATGATATTATTTTTGTGTATTTCAACATATATTGCTTATGGTGTTGCACAATTGCTTCCATAATGATGTGGCTCATCGTTTCAGAGTTTGATGTCTAAAGTGTCGCTTCGATAATAAGCTTTGCCTCCTCGCGACTACATGGCATTCATCCAGTGTTGGAACCAATTCGAAACAAGAGTGGGGTCACAAAAACTTAGTCTCTCAATCACCTCTTGGGCCTCAACTAACTGATAATCAGATGATAGGTAGGGAAGCTCGAGAACACATCGCTATTTTGATTATGAATGAAATGGCACACGAGCGGGCGAATGAATTGGGGCACCTCAAAGGGGCAGCTCGCCTCAGCAGTATACTCATTGTCCGACTTTGCCTTCGCGTTCAGGTTGAGTAGTGTTTCGTTGCTCGAAGTTGGCCTCTTCTTCCGTGGCACGAGAAATGACGAAGGACGGAGCTGTCTTTCTGCATAAACAAAGAAAAATATCAAGTATGGCCCTCACAAGGAACGAGACTTAAGAAACCAAGAATTGCAAAAATCACCCAACCTGTCGTAAAGTCAAGGATGGATCTCAAAATGGTAGAGTCCACTACCTAATTGATTAAAGGGATATGATGAAGCTTGTTTGCCATCATCGCTTGAGAGCCAACCACATATCCACGGAAGGCAATAACACTACTAGATTTTGTTGCCTATAAAATAAGACTTCATCCTCACTTGTAATGGACGGAGAACAAACATTCAATGAAGAGATCAGTTTCTATACTTTCTCTATATCTCAATTCCCTCTCTACAATTTCCTCTAGATTTATAACACGTTATCAGCACGAATTCGCTTTAATGATACCAGCTGAATTCTTTGATGAAACCCAGATTTCTTATCCCTCCTTCCTTCCATCCATCATCTTCTGCAACTGCAAATCTGCAAGTGTGTAGTTGTAAAATAATCAGAGCTGGAGATGGTCTCTGTTCCTGCCCCACTTATACATATATTAGTGAAGCTTCTTACTTGCCACCAGAAAATCAACAGCCTGAAGAGGTGTCAATATGTTCACAAGCTCCTTGACAGTACTTAGCCTCAATTGATCTGCCTCCTCCAAAATTCTCACCATGGCTTGGCCATGCTCATCCAGAGCCTCCTCCACATCTCTGTTCATCTCCCCAAGTTGGATCAAACCCTTTGCAATCATTGCAATTGGCTGGTTTGCTATGTCCTCTTGCAGAGCTGCCAGCTCCCCTGTCAACCTCTCACAACCTCTTCTCCCCAATTTTGTCCATCAAATACCTCACAAACCCAGAACGTAGTCGTAGAAAATGGCATCGATTGCTAGAGTAGATCTTGACGGCAACCCAATAAAGCCAATGATATTGGTTGAACTAAGCCTTTGTGCTGCTGTTGCAATTGACTTTGCAGTAAGCCACTAAAAGTTGTTGAAAGGCTGGTGTTGATTTGATGCAAGGCATTGGAGATCTAGCAAGCATGCCTAAAAAGTGAGCCTATGCTGGAGTATATTTATTGAAAAGTGGGATACACAGCAAGTTGATCAGCCTAGTGGAAAGCAAAATCCTACATGGAAGTAAAGGAAACAAAGGATTATTGCCAGGTATGTGAACACCCACCGAAATAAAGGGATAAGTACCCTGCCTCACTCTATCTCCTTCAATTAATTACATTATTAAATACCTACAGAATTTAATACTCATGACCAGTGTAGATTGCATGTGGAAAGAAGAAAAGCCAACGTGATATATCTAGCTTTCCACTAATATATCAGTATAATAATATTATACTATTTGATCGTGGTGTTGATAAGAACCCACAAATAATTGTCTTTACTTTATCCATATATATGGTAATTTTATGGACGGTTTCACCTCATATATTTTTTTGTGGTGGTTTTATCCACACATTTATTTTATTTACTGTATGGTGTAGGTTCATTACCCATACGACAGTATTTATTTAAAAGGGTGGTGCGGGTTTATCGTCCATGCCTTTACTTTTATTTAAATGTATGGGCAGAATTAGTGCCCATACAAGCACGTTTATTTTATCGCAAATTTACTTTTACTTAAAGTATGATGTGGAATTAACCCTCATACTTTATGAATTTATTTTACCGCACATTTAATTTTATTTAAAGTATGGTGCGGGATTAACGTCCATACAGCAAGCAATTTAATTTATGAATTTATTTTACCGCACATTTACATTTATTTAAAGTATGGTGCGGGTTTATCGTCCATACCAGTAATTTATTTACCAGCAATTTATTTTATGGATTAATTGTGTGTATGATGAGTTTTTACAGTATGCAGATCATGACCAGAAGTTCCTTGATCCTCATCATACAATTACATCAGGACTTGAAGATCCTTGATGATGATATTGATATGAGAGCTGGCAGTCTCTCCGGTACTATATTTGTAAACATGTGATTGGACTTGAGGGTCCTTGATCCCTGACATGTAAATAAGGACCTAGAGTTCCTTAATGATGTAACAGTACCGTATTGGTTCATAGTGCCGTACACATGGATGATAACTGTACTGGCAGATGTACTGTACACATGAATAGATACGTATTCATGACTTGATGAATAGTACCGGATATATGAATAGTGACGTATACATAAATATTAACCATTTTGGGTAAACCGTCACTATATACAAAAGGGAACCTGCAGTTCCTTAAACTCATGGATGAGCAATTAAATGAGATGCCAGAAGTTCCTCAAAATATGGACAATTATGTAAGGGCTTGAAGTCCAAAAATATGAAAATTGTAAAAATGTCCATACCATGAGAATATGTGATTTTGGCCCGAAGTTCAAAATCTAAGGGGATTGAATGTCCATACCATGAGAATATGTGATTTTGGCCTGAAGTTCAAAATCTAACAGTGTTGAGAACCTAAAGTTCCAACAATTAAATGGACAACCCTTGAGGTATTATTGCAAATTGTGGTACACCACATATTTCTTTGGCATAAGAGAATGATGAATTTAATAAAGTTCGATTATGTTATAATCGACACCTCAAGGAAGAAATATATTTTGTGAATTCCGGTTGTTAAGAATACACCGTGAAATGGATAATATCAGTATAAACCTCAAATGATGAATTGAGGCTCCCCACATATTTTGTTATATCTGGGTCGGAAGCCCATGGATCCAAATATATGAGAGATCCTGAACTTGAAGTTGTGGGTATATAGTAGTTAATGCTCTTCACTACTATATTGCGATATTAGCGTGGCTTTTACTCAATCCATATTTCATGTCCATTTGAAAAGGGCGAATAAATTCTGAGTTTGTGTTTAGCCCGGGCCAAAAGTTACGGGCTCACATGCATTGAAATATGAAATTTGGGAGAGTCGATGTGGTTATTTGAACCTATAAGGCACAAGGTTCCAAACCGTCATTTTGAAAAGACGTAAAAACCACAGGTGCAAGTTTAAGAATGTGCGCAATTATTATAACAGGAAAGGAGCATACAACAGATAGATTTTTTCCACCTGCAATGAAGGTGCAGGCCCTGTAAAATCTATAAAATTACATTATGTTCTGGAAGCCTCTGAAGGAAGAGGACGGAGCCTCTTAAGCTTAGCCATGAGCCTCTCATGGTCTCCCAAAATTCTTTCATTGGAGACCTGCAGCATGTCTAGCCTTCTCAGTGTATCAACGGAGTACGAACTCACCAGTTTCAACAAGGCATTATTCTCTCCTTTAAGTTTCTCAACCTCCTGTTGAGACTCATGAAGCATTCTTTGAAGAGACGAATTTTCAGTTGTTAGCTTCTGAACCTCGTTTGCTCTAGCACGCAAACGATCAGCCATGTTAGAAACAGAAGCAGCACTCTGAATGCTAGAAGCCATTGAGTCATCAATAGCCTCTTCCTCAGACCTCCCTGTTAACAGTATTTCATCCATTGGAGTAATGAAATTCCTAGCTACTATGACAGCAGTAGCATCATTCATCATCACAGAATCATTAACTGTGAGATGACGATTTTGGGATACAAAGGATGGACGCCAAACTTTGGCGTCACTGGTTGTTGTGGGAGCATCATTTAAATTGAAATAATTTGGGCAGGAAGAAGAGGAAGCCATTTTAAGAAGGTTTCGAAGAAAGTCTTACAAAAACTAAAGTTTCAGAAAATGAAGGAAGTTGAGTTGAAACGCAGTTGCTCCAATCAAGTTTTGCAAAGGCAATATCTATAGACGAAAATGTGGCAACTTTTCCAGGATCCCAATATCTTCTCGGATCCCCATATTATCTTTTTCTTTCCCAGATTCCAAAACTTCACGCGGCCTCCATAATGCCTGTCGGCACTTTCGGCATTTTCAAGTATTATTTTCGTCAAAGCCGATTTCTTTCTTGCTTTCCAAAACTTCACGCGGCCTCTAATAATGCCTGTCGGCACTTTCGGCGTTTTCAAGTATTATTTTTTCAAAGCCGATCTTGCTTTGCGGATTTCACGGAGTACCCCGAGAATCTCGCAATTTTCCTATGGTTAATTTGAAATTCACCGGTTCTACCTATTCCTTGTATTTGTGTATAAATGTGTTACTAACGAAATTTTCTTTGCAGAAGACATCCAATTTTCTCCATACCTAGTGATGCGATATCTACTTGTTTTTCTTATCAGTAAGCACTCAATATGCCCGAGAAGCAAGACTATCTCTGATCATCCATTCAGGAAGCGAGACTATCCCTGATCACGTTTTCGCTACATCAGGGAACTGTGAAGGCGGCCTTATGCTCTAATCTCCTGAGGTCCTTCTAGACTAGGAGAAATGAGAGCTTGTTGTTTGCTCCCACCAGCTTCCTTCCTTGATTGCTTACCTTACCTTGCAATCAATATCACAATTTTTGTATCTTTTCTTTCTTTTTATAACTCTCTGTTCATAAGGGATTTTATTTCTTTAGAATGAACATCCGAAGAAAGAATCCATGCGGTGATCCTAACTCTGAGGGTTATTTGTTTTTTTGACAGAGAGAAGAATTGTGATTTTTGCTCTTGCAGGATATAACTAGATCATCAAGCACTACATTATATTTACTGGGCCGATACGAGCTTGAATGATACTTGAGAAAAGTTTCTCCCACCTAAGGATGTAAGCAATACTTGTGTTATTTTATGCTTATATACTTATTTGATATTTTATCTTGAAAGGTAACCAAATGGGGAGATAAGTCCGTTCCAAAAGAATGGCTTGTATGTATCCATGAATTATTAACGCAAATTTTACAGATTGCAAGTTGGATACATTGATAATACACTGCACAAATTAAAGTCCCATAAGAACAAAATATGGGTATAGCAGTGATCAATATGATGCACGCCTGTTGCGTAGCAAATGATGTGGATTGAAGTCCCGAAAGGACAATCCTTTGACATGTCAATATTGATATTGTGCACGCCTAATGCGTAGCAAATTGTATGGGTTAAAGTCCCAGAAATTAATTGAAATGTATGTATTAATCTGTGGCATGCCTGCAGCATGACAGATATATGGGTTCTAAATGTTCCAACTCCCTAAATGGAGATTATCCACGCCCTACTATAAAATAACGCTCCATTGGAGGTTATAATCCACATTCTCACATCATAAAAGCCCCCTGAAGTGGCTTGGGTACCCAAAAAGCAAAGAAATGCTTATAATTGATGCATGCGCATGCACATGAGAATGGTGGGATCATGAATTGATGAATGACAAATTTTGATTTTGGAGTAGCTACTCAAATCATCAATGGGCTGTGTTGATTGGAACCACGTTCAATTATTAAATGTCGACAATATCATTGGCCAAAATGGAATGAGGCAATTCCATTATAGATGAGAATGAACGTGAAAGAACAAACCCACAGTACGAACCCCAAAAGATGTTAATATTGAAAGTTATACTTGGGTGTTCGGAATAAAAGGGAATATACCTACTTTGTATGACACAATGTTTTTGGCAGAAACAAGGAATGTTGGGTTTTCTCCATATTTATAGATTCAATTGTGCCCCCTTATTGCACATTTACGGAGACCAACATGTTATCTTTAAGGGTTATTAAATGCACGGAGCATATCACCAGAAGTGATTCCCTAAAGATGTATAAATAGCTGGGTTAAAGCTATATAATGTGTCATAAAGTTTAATCCCTTTAAACAAAATCCTTGAAAGGATTGAAATTGCATGAAGCAAGTCCCTGAAGGACATGTGCCTGAAGCACAAAATCTGTACTCAATACTAATGTGCATAAATTGCCTCAGTGAGTATATTGATTATAATGTGTTTGCAACACATTAAAGCTTCTCAAGAGTTCCAGAAATATTTGTCTCGACTTAAAGATCGAGCATTATGCCAACCAGATTCTTGCTTATACTAAGAAAGTATTGAAGCATTTTTTTGAGGATTATCCGTTGGACACTTTAAGGATTTTCCGGAAGTATATTGGACCGGACATCGTATTTTCCAGATAGAGCTCAACTCCATCACCATCATTTTGGGATGATGTGAGGCATATTTGATGCTATCTAAGCATAACACCATATACGGGCATATTTTTGAGTGAAACTTATAAATAGCCCAAGTGTTATTAGATATGCGGACTCTGGAAATCTCTATGGTCGCTTACTGGAAAAAGCTAGTCATGAAGTTTTCAGGGGGAGCAGGGGGAACATGGTATTAATAAAGACCTTCATACACTGTACTCTTTTTCCTTCATCCAGTTTTTATCCCACTGGGTTTTTCCTGGTAAGGTTTTAACGAGGCAGTGTCGCTCAAGATTGACTCACAGAAGCAGTGTCAACTATGATATTAAGAAAGATGATCAACAGTATGGCTTAAAAGATATTTTGCCAAGCATCAGGGGGAGCGTGCTGTCAATAAAGACCTTTACACACTGTACTCTTTTTCCTTCGTCCAGGTTTTTATCCCACTGGGTTTTTCCTGGCAAGGTTTTAACGAGGCAGTGTCGCACGCATGTCAATATACACAGAATTTTATGTTACACATGGTTATGTACTCTTTTTCCCTTCGACCAGTTTTTTTTGTCCCACTGGGTTTTTTTTACTGGCAAGGTTTTTAATGAGGCATATTCCATACCATTTGTGGTCTCCAAGGGGGAGTGTTGTAAAGTCAAGGATGGATCCCAAAATGGTAGAGCCCACTACCTAATTGATTGAAGGGATATGATGAAGCTTGTTTGCCATCATCGCTTGAGAGCCAACCACATATCCACGGGAGGCAATAACACTACCAGATTTTGTTGCCTATAAAATAAGATTTCATCCTCACTTGTAATGGACGGAGAACAAACATTCAATTTAGAGATCAATTTCTATACTTTCTCTATATCTCAATTCCCTTTCTACAATTTCCTCTAGATTTATAACACAACCATGTATCCGAAGGAGAGTATTGGGTTGTAATGACTATTTTTCTCTCACCTAGCCAAAATGACCCTTTTTTTTCTTTCACCTGGTCGAGAAAATATAAATGACCTTACTCAAAACAAAATTGTTTTGGCCATGTCTTTTTGTTTTTTAAAAAGGAAGCACACAAGGCAAGCACTGCTATGCTACCTTTCCTATGATATTCATCGAACATGCTGTTGAAATTCCTGCCCAACCACTCGGATCTAGGTAGACGTGTCAAACGAGTCAGGTCGATCCAGCACTATACGAGTCCAGTCTATTTAAATGGGACACGACACGTCCTAGGCATGATTCTTGGTGGGCCATGTTAGGCACGGCTTGGTTCAATATGAACTTGGCTTTGGATGGGGGTGGGTTCAATGTTTTAATAAATGAGTTAGGCGACACGGCCGGTCTCGAATAATTTAATGGCTCGATTTTAAATGGGCTGGCCTTCACCTTTGACACCTCTAGATTCAGGGAGTCAACAATCTCTGCTTCAATGGTAGTTTCTGGCATTCAGTGGGTCAATTGACTCCCTTAGCCCAAAATGGGTGTGTAGCCGCCTATGATGACACAATAATTTTTAGAATGCAAAAGCTAAATGAAGAGTGCTAATATCGCTACTCTTTTTATTTTGATGTTATCATTGACACTCCAATGTAGTGATACGACACTCCTCTCTTATTGCTTTAAAATGGAGAAATAAATGGAATTTCTCCTTAAAAGGTATAGTTTTGTTTTAAAGTCCCACTAACAACTCTGGTTGTCGTTTTATTTTCTAAGCTTGCTTATATAATTTTTAAAAATGTCACTGGGTTATTTACTAATGAAAATATGAGTATGGTACTCTTGTGGTACCATATAATGATTGTACTCCAATTAAGACACATCAACTTATTGACAATAGATTTATGATAAATATTCCCTTAGTAATAAATAGCATGGATGGAAATTAGAAAGTAAAATGGGGTGACACAGGATAAGAAGTAGGTGTTTCGGGTCAACTCGATTAAACCGCTAACTCGATTATAATGGCTTGGGTTGGTCTAAAATAAGCCGGTCTTGGGTTCAAAACATCATAAATTGTTATGTACGGATTGGAACAAAAACTTAAAAATATGCATAATTTTGAGTCAACCTGATTGAACTACCGAACCAATCACAAAAAGTTTGGGTTGAGTTGAGTTAGCCTAATAATGAGCGGATTTTGGATTCAAAAAATCATAAACCGCTATACATCAGGTTGAGACTAAAACCGACCCAACCTAACTAACCCATTAAGAACTTTTCCGAGCTTCGTTTTCTTTTAGACAAATAGAATTTTTGTTTAGAGCTACGTTTTCATTGTGTACCTTGTGTTGACCTGAACACGTTTGTGTTCTTATAGTGCTGCATCAAATTAGACATACACACATCACGAATCAAACTCCCAAGTCAACTCCAAGTCCATTTTTTGCAAATCCAAACCTCTTTCTTTTTTTTCTTTTTTTTTCCAATTACATCATTTTTTGTCCCATACATTACCTACACACACTATCCACAACCTCCACATATGCCTAGAAGAGGTACAATGAGAGGAAAATAAAAGAAAATAAGAGAGAGCCTATGATTGAATCATGTTCATGGCTTTGCCTATGAAGGAAAACAATTAAAAACAAAAGTGAAAAATAAGAAGAAATTTTTTGCCGTCCCTCTCTAAATTTAAGGGGACCGAGGGAGTAGCGGTCCAATCCAGCGGTTAAACAAATGCTCAGACTATAATGAGGGGTAACTTATAAGGGGTAAGTTATAAGGGGTTCCCTTTATAGCCATTAGATGAATCCAAGGGCTGGGGAGAATTGAGATAAAGTTTCACAATTGGGTAGGTGGGCAACCCAAACCCGAATTGAATATCCAACACGTCCAAAGTGAAGAAGAAGAGGGAAACACGTCCGAAAAAGAAGCAGAAGAAGCAAGTTCGAAGTCTGTCCTGAAAAAACTCTCTCTCTCTAAAACCCAGAGGTCTGAGAAACCCAATGAAGGCAACGGCTAACGACAGTTGAAGGCAACGATTGGCCACTCACGTTCTCCAGACCTTGAAAAAGTAGTTATTTTGAGTAGAAGGGGAAAAGTGTGGATTCCAAATCAGTGAAGGGGCGAAGCAGGGGAAGGGGAAGGAGAGAAGCTGTATTCGTTGGAAGTGGTAGGTTCCATTTGTGGAGCAAAGAAACAGAAACACCCCACACAGACGGCTTGCAATAACCAGCATTTGGTGAGTAATTTATGGAATTTGAGTTTAGGGTTAGAGTAATGGTTTTCCCCAATTTGTACCATAAATTTTGTTAGATTTGGCATCTCTTCGTTGTGCTTCAGTTGCATGTTAATTTTTGCTTGGGTATATGTTAAAAAAAGAATGAAAATCAAGTCAATAACAAGTGAATAACATGTCAATAATGATCTGAATAAGATAATGGTGTTGAATTGGAGGAGGCCCTCAAAACCTTCCACATTTGAAGCAGTGCATAGTGCAGATTATCTCTCTGGCGCTATAATATGTATATATATATATATTCAAATAAATATGATTTCCTCTGTTACTAAATTTGCCTGAGAAACATGAGAAAAGATAATAATAAACTCATGAATAGAAGTGCAAAGCATTTGATGAGTAATTTATGGAATTTGAGTTTAGGGTTAGAGTGATGGTTTTCCCAAATTTGTACCATCAATGTTGTTGGATTTGGCATCTCTTCTTTGTGCTTGAATTGCATGGTAATTGTTGCTTGGGTATATGTCAAAAAACGAATGAAAATAGATGTCAATCACATGTCAATAACATGTCAGTAATGATATGAATAAGATAATGGTGTTGAATTGGAGGAGGCCCTCAAAAACTTCCACATTTGAAGCAGTGCAGAGTGCAGAGTACCTCTCTGGCGCTAGAATTTATATATTTTTTGAAATAAATATTAGTTCATTTGTTACTAAAGTTGCGTATGATAAATGAGAACAGATAATAATAAACTGATGAATAAAAGTGCAAAGCATTTGAAATAAAGGTTGATCTATGACGATTGTGGATGACTGAAGAAAAAGCTAGAAAGAAAGATGAAATCTGACAATTGCTTAGCAAGCAGATAGCAGAGTAGATGCTTTGCTTTGCTTCCTTCCACTATATTTTTTATTTATGTAGTTTGTGTTGTGTATGAAATGACAATAATTGTCATGTGTGTGAAGTGCAGAACTTGCCTAGATTGCACTCACACGAGTATGGATCCATAAATAAAACAGGTGAAATTGTTTGTAATTCACATAAGCATTGCATTAACATGTATTTGCACAAAATGTGTCACATTGCGTTGATGATGTTAAAGCCTGTGATCAGTAATCCCTATGCTCATGTAATTTGTAAAATTTGTAATGTGCCTGGTTGACTAGTTGTGATTGTGCAAATACATGGTAGTATATGTGTTCACGTTATTTGACATTGTATTTGAGGAAATGGGATCCAACGTGGAGCTGGTATGGCCAAAGGCAGAGGCATATTCGTCACGGGTGAACAACTGCTCACATGCAAATTCATCTCTAGCTGCACTTCGAGCGAAGTTGAGTGCGAAACAATTAGAACAATTCAAGACATCATGCTTTGGCCATCTTCTGAATATAGATAAGATTCAGTTTAGCGGGCAGATTGTGCATGGGGTTGTGTTGCATAGAGTAGCGGGGCAGGGTGTGAAAGACTTGGATGGACTGAGTTTCTTATTAGGTTGTGACGTTGCTCAGTTCACTCGTCAGGATTTCTGTTTGATCACAGGGCTTCGTTTTGGGGAAGTGCCTGAAGTTTCCAATGGAGAGAGTGATGGAATCAGACTTCGGGAAAGATATTTTATAGACGAAGGAATTACATGCAATGCTTTAGAAGAAGCATTTCTGAGGTGCACAGAGGAAGATGACATCTACAAGCTAGCTCTTGTTTACTTTGTTGAGTTAGTGGTTTTGGGAAGGGACAAACATTTGAACATCAATCTAAATTACCTGACCCTTGTAGAGGACTTGGATGCGTTCAATAGGTATCCGTGGGGTTCGGTGTCCTTTGACAAAAACCAAGACAGTCTATTTTCTGCACCAACAAAGTATGTGAAAAGCTTTGAAAATGAAGACGGAAGAGGGAAGGGGAAAAGTAAGGTAACGGGAACAAGCCGGAGAAATGAGAAGGGCAAGAAGGATAAGCATGGTGAAGTGCAAAGGAGTGGCTGGAGTTTTAAAGGTTTCACGTATGCTTTCCAGGTACATGGTAATAATGTTCATGTCAGTTATGTTTTGTTTATCTTTAAAACATAAATAATGACTTTTGTCCTTTGAATTGTGTAGATTTGGGTATATGAATTAATTCCTAGAATGGCGGACCAGAATTACTGCAAGGTTGTTGATCCGACCGCTGTCCCGCGTATTTTGCGATGGAGAACTACTACGCCTGTTCCAGAGATGAGAAAGTTGAACAATTATTTTTTCCAGAGCAAAGAGGTTTGGTTTGCAGCCCTTGGAACTATTGATAAGATTGAATGAATTTATTAAGTAGAATGATTTAATATGACTCTTGTCTGTATTGTGAAACAGTCAGTTCAGTTGCGGGCGCTATGTCCGAGTGAAGAGGAAATGAGACAGCCATATTGGAGTTGGCCACAGGATCGCCCTGCTGTTGTCTCAGCAGAGCCAATTCCTTCTTCATGTGGTGATATTGATGAGTTGAACAAGGTGGTAAGCTTGTTGAGGTCCAAGTTGTTTCAAGTAAAGCGGGAAAAAGACGTCCTTCACTTGAAGGTCATACGGATGGAAAAACTGTTGGACCAATGTTTAGGTCCTCAGTTTGAGCAGGAAGTAAGGAGGGACCTAGCTTTACTGAAAC
>NW_023010254.1:9442-13496 GCF_902201215.1 Prunus dulcis | reverse complement strand
AACAACAATTCACTTGCGTTTCGACAAGCAATACACACACAACAGACAAACAATATACACAACATTGGCCTGCCATATACAGACAATAGACATGCAATATACACACAGTAGACATGCAATATACACACAGTAGACATGCAATATACACACAATAGACATGCAATATACACACAATAGACATGCAATAATGATGCAATATACTTCAGTCCCCAAGTACACCAACCATAAGGAAGTCGTATTGAATAGGAAATTAAACTTAACAGTTGTTCTTCCTACTAAAAGAAAGAATAAGGTCCGTTTCCCCCCTTCATTCTTACTTGAGTGATACTTGTGGCCCCAATAAACATCCAATATTGGGGCAATGATATTCCATATACATGCAGCAAACTATCAATAAACCTTCAATAAACATTCAATATCGGTTCTATAACATGCCAAATACATGCAGTTACTAATAATAAAGAAGGAAACACTCCTCTTAAAGCTTCAATAAACATTCACTATTTGTTCAATAACATGCGAAATATGAGATTATAATAATAAATAAACCTTCAATAAACATGTCAACCATCAATACATTGTCAATAAACATTCAATATCGGAGCAATAAAAACAAATTAATGCTTCGTATGATTTTATCGTATTGGCCCTGTATTGTGATTTTATCGTCTTCGTTATTACTTGGTTTTTGAAAGTAAGTGTTGGAACGTTTTTGCTGGTTTTCAAACAAATTAATGCTTTTGTTGAAATTCAATGCCAATCCACGTATTTGAAGAACAAATATTACAAAATGGGTTTAGGGTCTCATTGGTGGTGCGTGCAACATGTCTTGTGCGGGAGAACTTTCACAATCTTTGAAACCGTGCAGTTAAATGATCATTAAAAGAACAAATAAAATGACAATTGATACAACTAATAAAACTAATACCAAGTCCTTAATGGACTTCAGCATGTTCAGCACTCTAGCATCATACGTGTCATCTTGATGTTCTGCTTCAGCGGAGGTTACATCAACCCATTCGAATCCATTGCAACTGGTGGCTCCCTAATTGCAGGCATCATATATGGAAAATAATTATGTCAGAGTTAGACATAGGTTTTTTTTTTCACCCACATACATATTCTTTAAATTAAAACTTACATAGGAGGTTAGACACTTCCAGAATGGCTTCCCTCGATTTTTTTCAGATTTTGAAACCCGAAGCACCATTGTAGCTCCACAATAGTGACACCTCTTTGTTTGAGCGGGCGATGAAGACGAAGACATGTTCAATCTTCTCAGTTGTAACTCTTCTCACTCAGATCTTCTCACTGAAACCTCTTCGGACTCATACCTTCTCACTCATAGTTGTGATTCATACCCCTTCACTCATAACCCTAAACTTGTCACTCAGCTCTCTCTCATCTCTGCCCAAATCGAGTTATATTTATTTTTTTTGGGATAATTTGGTGGGTTGGTCACGATGTCGACACATGTACCGTCAGCATTGTGACATCTCTTAGCCCGAAAAGCAATATAAACTACTTCACTACCAATTATAATTTTTGAAAAATGAGGGGACAGTGCTTAAAATTTATTATTTTATTTATATTTCATTAAGGCAACTAGTTGGATAAGAATCCATCATTATTGGTTCCATTTTAATAACATTACTAGGGGTAGTTGGGTGTGGGAAAATGAAAAAGTATATGATGGGACCTTCTGTCAGTAGTCAGTAATCCATCACATTTGTATCAATGAATTTGATAGTGGGATAATCCCAAATATGGCTATGCAAACAGCGATTTAATTAACTTTTTGACTGTCTGACTCTGTATGCACCGTTATGACGTTTTCCCTTCTTTTGTCTTCAGTTTTAATTCACTTGGGTTCAGTTTCTTTGAAAACGGTCAACTTCGAAATACCCCACCTGGAAACACCTTTTCAAAACACTATAAATCATCCGCTAAAACAAAACGTGTACCCCAAATATTCTCGTTTTGCACCTCTGCCACTCCTCAAATCGTTCCATTCCAAAAACTGTTGAATGAATTCGAAACACTTCACTACAATCGGAGGAAAGAGAAGGAAGCATGTCCATTTGGATATGCCCCAAGCCTTCATCCCGGAGTCCGCTTGGTTTCAAGTGATGTTATACGTGGCAACCGAATCATCGGAAGATCTCTTCCGTATGGCATCTGTGTGCCCATTGTTCCAAACTTTGGCAAACAGTCCACAAGTGTGGAACACCATTTCAATGGCAAAGTACCCATACCATCCTATCTGGTACCATTCCAGACCTGCGGTCCAGCATTTCTTGGAACAATGCAGGGCTTGCGATAACCCTGAGTCCATATTTAGAGAAGCATTCGATATTTTTTTCAAGCACGGTAAGGTGGAAGCGTTGTATGGGATGCGCACTGCAGCCACGGCAGGCCATATGGAAGCGGCTTATGTAGTTGGACTACTTGGTATGTCCGGAATTGGTCAGTCAAAAGAGGATGCATTACAATTCTTGTGTTCTTTGAATCAAGCGTAACAACATTGATATGAAAGGAACCAGGGATGCTTTGACACGAAGATTAAACACAGCATGTGTTGCAACACATATCGTAGATATGTTTGACTATGGGAAGATTAAGTTTAATCGCTGCAGCGCTTGTAACAACAATGAATGGTATTTTGTTATTCAAGGCTGGCCTAGTGAAGACAAGATAAATCCTGCCTTCTGGACTTGTTGCAATCGATGCAAATGGCACCGTGAGAGTATTTTTGGTCCAAACTGATGCGTGAGTATGTTGTGCGAGGGAATCACGTTTTTTTGCATTAGTTTGAGTACGAATTTACGGTTTTGATGCATTGTGGACTTGCTTCTCTTCACTTCTAGGTTGGCTGGCTACGTTGTACATATGTTGTATAAATGTTGTTTAAAAGTTGGTATTTTGTCATAAACCGTTTTATATATAAATGTATAATATTTATTATATAGGGGAATTATTACTTACATCATAGGCGGCTAGGATTGATATTTTACTGACACAGATATTTTGCTCACCGACCCCAATCTTCATATTTCGTAAACGAAAAGTCATGCATGGAGTAAATAGGTGTCTTTTCACCGGTGCTTGGGAATGACATTTTCCCACTCTGCAATGAAGGATTTGGTTACACGTTTCTTAAGCAAAAGTTGAACACTGAATGACGTTGAATAATTTTTTTGTGTGGAAGGAGTACAATGGATGACTTGTATATTTCCATATTATGTTTCAAAACATCCCTTAAACCTAAAAATTAAAAAAATTAACAAATTGAAGAACAAAGAAACCGATGAGCACTACAAATGGCCTATTCACACGGAAAATAAAATTGTTTTCAACAAGTTGGACTAAATATAATTAACAAAGGGACAGCGTAAAAAGTAATATCATAATAATTATAATAATTGTGGATAAATAATAATAAAATACTAATGTAGCATAACCATGAAACAGGGAATTCAGTAGGAAGATGAAATCTTAATAAGTTCGTAGAAATTTTCGGATCATTTTTCTAATTTTTGTGTATTTAGTTCTGAATTTTCCAAGAAAAAGGAATAAAATAATAATTTAGGGTAAAATGGGAGGATGTGGCCATGTTGACTGACGTACACTTGTGCAAGTGGTGAAAGGTGACCGGCTGAGATTGCGCCAGGTGTTTTCTTGCAATTAGGGTTGGCTATTTTAGTGGAAAAATCCTTGAAAATAGGTAATAAATAGTAGGAAATTCCTAAAAAAGGTTGGGAAAATTACCCGGGCCTCCTTGTGACGTCATAAAACTAGGACAACCTATAAATCATCCGTCTTGCAATGAAATAATCCAAATTGTTTTACATAACTCACTTCCCTCTTAACCCAAAGTATTGATGTTTGTTAACTTGAACTTCAATAACCTACTTCAACAAGCATCTCCCGTTAATGTTCGGAATTATTTTTAAAAATGCGTAACAATGAATCGGAGAATTCAGCAAGGGAGATGGAGTGTCAATGAGTTCGTAGCAATTTTCGGAAATAATTTTGAATTTTTGTGTATTAAGTT
>NW_023010254.1:0-9378 GCF_902201215.1 Prunus dulcis | reverse complement strand
ACTGACGTACACTTGTGCAAGTAGTCATAAGTGACGGGCTGAGATCGCGCCAGGTGTCCTCTTGCTATTATTTTGGCTTTTTTAGTGCAACAATTTGTGGAAATAGGTAATAAATTATACGAAAATCCAAAATTTTCCCGGATAATGACAAAATCAAAATTATTTGTACATAACTCACTTTCCTCTTAACCCTAATTCACGTTAACACGTATATTTCGGATAATATTCGATATATAATTTGTAATAATACAATAATTAGTTTCACTATATACAATAATATGTTTTGTTATAAAAGTTGAACATAAATAATAATTGCACATGCTTTGAAGCCATCATTGCAACTACGCCTAGACCTTTCAAGACGTCTGTTCGTATTCAATAAGTTGTCCACATGCAACTGCACCTAGAGTTTTAAACACGTCAGAGGTATTCAATAAGTTGTCCACATGCAACTGCACTTAGAGATTTGGTTACACGTCAGAGGTATTCAATAAGTTGTCCATATGACGCCGCATTGGGAATCAGTAATATATTTTCAATCATGTCCAATCACATAAAATAATGCCATACTTTTTCTCAATAACCTCACACAAGTGAAGCAATTTTAAAACCCTTAGTGAATATTTGTCCTAGTCTATATGAGTGTTTATATATTCAGTCTGCATTTTTTTCACAGTATATGTTAACTTTTAGAGGGATTCCACAAACATAAAATATAAAGAAAGCAAGAAATAGTAGGAGATGAACCAGTACAAAAAACAATATATAAATGGTACATAATAATTCCATAACCTTGTCACAAACGCACTCACAAAAGGTTTTCCATAAACCTTGTCCTAACATATAATAAATAAAGGCAACATTGCATATGATGCAACCATGTCCAAATCTGAAACGTGATCAAAAAAAAAATGGACATGGCAGCAACATATGACTGAAGTAGATGGGCTCTTTGCATCTTGTGTTTCGTAATTAAAGACATCAAAATATTAAGGTTTAAATCTTCCATAGTAGTTAGCATCAAAATAGCTTTGAAGCAGAGTGTAACGAAAATTCCAATTCCACTGATTTGCCTCTGCTCAAACACGAGAACCAAAATGGTTACTTCCCTTGCTGAGTATATTTGGTGACATCGGAAACGGTAATAGATGACCAATCAAAACCGGGTACGACGAGTTTTGCATAGGATCGGAAGTAGTCGAATCCAGCTTGCATCACACGCTTCTTTGACTCCACTGCATGAGATGAGTTCTTGTATTTTTGAACAGCTACACTCCGCAGTCGTTTGTGTCTACGCTTCATGCGCTGCAACTTCGCCCATTCCAGATTGGCCTGCCTTTTGTCATCTTCAATTTGGCCTTCAACAAATTCCAAACGTGCCCTTGCCCTTTGGATTTCATCAACAAGTTGAAGATGCCTCTCCTTCCAAAAACCAACAACTCTTTCGGACTCAAAACTTCCAACAAAATGGTCATTCTGTCTAGGAATGTGACATTGCTTGTCTGGTGACTCACTTGCGTGTCGAAGGCGGTCTTTGTTTGGAGGGGTGTTTATTATGCTCACATCAAACTTGGTTAGTAAATCCATTCTTTGGGGGGAATGAGTTTGTTTGGTTGAGAGAGTATCAGTAGATGGAGACAGATTCGGTGGAGGAGTGAGTTTTGTGGGGGAGGAGAATTTATATGAAAGGGGTGATAGTAATACCAAGAAAAGGCTTCCCGCCAAAAATATTTGGTCGACAATGTATAATTTCATTTTTGGTCTGATACAATATAAGTTTAATCCTAACTAGTTTGGTTGAGTTAACTAAGTAGATGTCACTTCCATTGAGTTTCTCTCAACCACTATCAGTGGTGTAAGGAGAGTGTGAGGTTGACATGCTTCAAAAGCAAAACCTGACACCTCTTTTAAAAAAATTCCCGCCAAAAAGTACATCTGTTGACTACACACAAGCTTTCGTATGTTGGTCTATAAACCTATCTTCCCTTTCTCAAACGAAGTTGCATATGCAATCCTCATCCTCCCAAAACAAAGAGGATTATTCAAGCATGTCAACCTCTTCAGGCGCCAACAATACAATCGAAGATGACAAATTGGAGTCGCAGGTTCTATTTCCACATTCTACTCGCCGTCCCCTTCCTTTTTCAACATCATTTGGGAGTGAGGGGGACTCCGATGATCCATTAGAGGCAATACATGCAGTCAATGCCAAGCTGGATTATAATTCCAGACTGATCAATTCATGGCACGAGAAATGTGTTGAAGACGAGGCAATTTTGGCTGATCTTAACATTAGAGTGAACAAAGCGTTCTCCCAAAAGAACAAGTACTTGAAGCTGAGTCATAAAAGGAAGCTGAAAGCTGAGGAGTTGGATACAGTAATGAATGATGAAATGAAAGGTTGTTTGATGAACCATATGCGATGCGAAGAGCACCATAGTGAACTGGAGTTGGCATTCAACGAAGGATTCGACAAATTCCGAGCATTTGCGGCAACAACTCATACAAGTTATGATTGGAACTATGTGTCCCCGGATGCTGTGAGAGAGATACTAGACGATGGGGGTGACATGAATGAGCATAACACGTCAAAGCTGCTCGGAAGAAGCCGACCGATCCGAGTAAGTGATTGCAGCTACCGCTGTTCAGTTGGTTGAGGGTGACCGTGGTATTGCACATATACTCCCTTAATGTCATTATCTAATTTAAAATAACACAAATATCAGTTTCATTTGCTTCATATATAATTATTGGGACTATGTATTGCAAGTCATCATGTGTTATAATGTGTATAACATTATATTTTGAAAATACGGACATATTATTCAATAAGCAGTCAATATCACAGCAAGCTGGGAATCAGTAAATGCTCCTTATCATGTCCATTTACATTAAAGAGCTGGCGTAGTAATGTGTTCAAAAAAAAATGACACGTGAGTCATAAGTAACATAACATGTGCTATACATTGTTTAGTGAATGGTTTATGGTATATATATATAATAAAATTCCAAATATTGCTGAAGATTTATTTGGTCTATATCACTAGGGATATGAGTGGCCATAAGCATGTGAGACCTGCTAAGAAGAAGCTGACGAGTACGACCGAGTGATTATGGCTACCGTTGTTCAGTTGGTTGGGGAGATCGTGGTATTGCTAAGAGGGAGCACATAATATGTTTTGCAATCAAATGTTCTTTTCTGTGTGGAATTATGAGTATTTATGTAAGTTAGTGTACCCTTTAATATTTTTCTTTCAGTATCGAAATGTAATTGGCTGCAATGTTATGTTTCTTTTGTACACGCTGCTTTCTATTTGCTCTGTTCCAACAAAGTGCTTGAAGTATCATTCAGTTACAAAAGTGTACAAAAGCGTGCCCTTATTAACCAGTTGGAAAAAGTGGCTACTGCTGGAAATGATTACTGGTAATGGAAACAACAGAGTAACTGCTAGAAATGCTGCATTAGCCTGAGGATTTGAAAAATGAATCTCTGTTAAAGCATAATTCACCCTAAACTGGCCATTTTACATGGTAAAAGTCATTGCTTCTTCACATAACTCAAAATTTCATACTTTATCAAATGTCTTTGAAAATTTATAAATAGGGAGAAGACGTAAAATTAACATGTCTCCAAATTTCATGGACGAATGAAACCAAGCAAATTTTCATTTCAATTACCAGTGGACATAGTAAGAGCTCATCGGAGGACATGAACAAAAACACAATAATATTCAAAAACTGAATCTTTAAACATCAATAACATGTCATTAATCTTCATAACAACCACATTTCGTCTAATACAAATATAAATCATTCACTTGTTCCGTGCATCCTGTCAAAATCGTCGAATAATGGGTCACTACGATGTATTGGAGTTGATTCGTCGTTGTTCGATGGTGATGTCCTGCATAAACATCAAACACAAGCACATCAAAATTTTACCTATTCAAATTTTAGATGCTATTACAAATAGTGTTAGCATCTTACGGTGTGTTCAAGGCTGGGCATTGTCTTCTATCATGACCAATGTGTCCACTCTCCCGACAGTGTCTAATCCCTCGCTTCATTGCCTTTTCCTTTGCTCCCGTTACTCCTTTCGACCTTCCTTTGCACCTCACTCTCTTAGGGTCTTTCATATATTGTGTTTGAGAGCTGGACCCTCCAACGTCGTTATTACTTGGTCCATCCTTCAGCAACTTCAACTTCACCTGCAAACTTTTTAGAGTCTCTGACAGTACCTCACATCCTTCTTCACTCATTAATGCATCCTCAACCACATCTGAAGCAAGTCGAGACATTGTACTCCGCTTTATTAGAAGGCCAGGATCTACACAGTCTTTAATTTCTTTGCCATTTGCATCGACACCAATCCACATTTCGCAGTTTTCTTCCACCTCTTCAAAATATATTTTTCGGGCATATATTCAATCTGGTCCCTTCTGAACAATGCTAGGATGTGCTTGCAAATAATTCCAACAAATTCAAATCTTTTGCAGCTACACGATGCGTGGTCAGAATCTTTGACATATCCGACTTCTGCCACTCTTGTTTCCCAATTTTTCCTTTCGCTCACGTTAAAGACAACTTTACAAGCATCCTCTGTTTTGAGCTCTAGGAAACATGCTGTACTTTCTATTAGTTCTTGCTCAAACTTTTGAAACATTGTCCTTGTGTACAAGGTAGCCATTTGTTTGTTCATTGGCATCGGTAGAAGACATTGAGCCACTTCAAATGCATCTACGTGATCAACAACTAACTCTTTTTCACGTTGATGAGAAAGTGCCCTCTCAAATCGTATTATGAAATCCATCAACGAATTTCTCCTTGATATGTATTGCTTGAAAAAACCATGAGAACCTTCCGCTCTTTGGCTGCTTGACATTCCAACGGCAAAAAATTGTCGTGCGTAGGCTGGAACCCAAGATTCCCTTAAATCAAACATTGAACTTAGCCATGGATGGTCAGTCAAACAAGCCTTTGTAACCACAATATTCCATTTTGCATCAAACTCATCCTTATTGTCAGTATCCCATATGGCTTTCTGAAATTCACGCCAATACTCATTATAAGCGTAACGTGGTAACTTAACAGAGAACTTTGATGTGATGTGCCATATGCAAAGTCGATGAAATGTAGTCGGGAAGGCTATTGAAATCGCTATGGCCATTGCCGCATCTTGATCTGTAATGATCGTTTTAGGTTCCCCACCTGGCATGGCTTTCTTAAACTCCTCAAACATCAAAACAAACGACTCAGTCGTTTCCTTGCTCAAAAATGCGCATGCTAAAACAATTGTCTGACCATGGTTATTAACTCCCAACATTGGTGCAAATGTCAAGTCGTATCGATTCGTGTTGAATGTGGTATCGAATACAACAACATCTCCATAAAACCCATACGCCCGTCTAGAAGTTGCATCTGCCCAAAAACATCGACTAAACCTGTCATGGCCATCTCCCTCAATCTTGAAATAAAAAGCCTCATTTTTTTTTTCTGTTCAGCCATAAAATACTCGGTCACTAGTTCAACATCGTGGTTCCTCAGCTTCCCATTCACACTACATTCAAGATTGTAGATATCTTTTTTGATAAAACCAATTTTATCCATTCCTCCGGATTGCACCTCAAAAATACTTACCTTCCGATGAATGGGAATATTAACTGAACCCAACTGTTTTGTGAGTACTTTTGTAGAATCTGAAATATGACGGTGTGATCTCAATAAATGCATTCTTTCTGAGGGTGTCATCTTATGATTGTGTCCCTCTGCAAAAAGATATATGGTATACTTCTTGCTCCCATTTGTCTTCACAACCACAATCTTAGCTTTGCAATTGCATCTACTTATTCCCCGTTGTCTTTTTCTCTCCCGAGTTTCATCCCTCCTGTATGCACCTTGTTTGCAACATACAAATTCTTTCCTCAAAATCTCTTTCTTTTTTTTCCCCCAAAAGCTGGAATGAAGTCGAATACCAAAGCCAGCTAAGAATGCATATCTATTATAGAAATTGTAAACGAGGTCAAGCGAGTCAAACATCATCCCAACTGTTGGTGTTTCCTCATTTCTTACTTCAGGAATATAAACCCTCCCATTAGCTGTTGCACATTCATCACTGTCTGAGCCCCCAGACATTTTATCTAAGTATATTATTGATCCACTTCTATAGTACTGCATAGCAATTATTCATTCATTAATCAGTCATTACTGCATCACAACATATCAATGCATTCCACTTACACAAAACATTGCCCAAATTGACACAAAATACGCATAGCCTAACTTCCAATTACACAAAACGCAGCAAAATTTCATAAGTTACGTCATCTCTTGTCAAATAATCTGTTCAAAATAACATTAGAACCAATATGTTCAACTAAGAACACAAATGTAATTCAAACCACCAATTACAGAACTTCACCCAATATCCTCTCGAAATGCTTTCTCCTAATGTCATTAAGCCTAAGTTTAGGTTCTTTTACCTACATTTCATGATTTTCCACCCCGACCAACAACAATGAACTAAGTATATTGAATATTCATAAGGAAATGACACATTATTGATTCCAAAAATGACGCATTATTGATGCCACAAATGACGAATTTCCCACCCTCAAAAAAAATAAACCAAACCCAATAAAATCAATCTAGCAAGTGAACTTACCTCTCAAAATCAATCGGGACCTCTGAAGTCAGTCAGCTGGAAAGAATGTGGTGGACATTAGAGAAGACTCTTTGGTATTTGAGACTCCATCTCTACCAAAATCGAGGAACAACTGCTGCTGCGGCTTCTACCTACAAAAAGAGATATGCTACTTTGCTTTCATCTGGAATCTTGTCAGCTGAATGAAAAAAAGAAGGGGTTTTCACTTGAGCCATAGAATCAAAATAGCTAGGTAAGAGACATTCTTCGTAATACCCAAGTTACCATAGATCGCAGGCCTCCCAACGAGCTAATGACAATCGAGTGACTATACGGTTTGGGAGATTTGGATCCTTCTAATTGTGGGTTTGCTTTACATTCAAAAAGAGAAGATTGTGTTCTTCAATTTTTCAGAGAGAGAGAAAGAGGGGAAGAACTGAAGTTGGGTTTCTAACGGTTAGATTTCAACCCGATTCTACATGCACCCTCTTTTAAAAACTCACCGTTGGATGAAATCCAACGGCTCTTACATACCCCTCACAAACACCCCTTATAACTTCCCACTCACTATAGACTCTCCCTAATATAATTATTATTAATGAAAGCCTAATCCAATGCCAAGGCTATTGGCCCAACTCTCCAATGTTAACCACACTTACTAATCCATCGTAGTGCTTTGCTTATAAACACCTTTATAAGAGTGTGGTTTTTCAATGTGGGATTTTCATAAAGGGCACCTCAAAAGATAGGTCTACAGAGAAATCTATATTTTTATTGTTGGTGCAATTTGAAAATATATTTAAAGCCCTTCAAGATTTCCATGACGCATCTGTAAATGCCCTTCAAGGTCTTGCAGGATTGTCAACTACAACCAACAAGAACAATGAGGATCATAACTTTCGTAATCTCGTTCAATTGTATGGATATCAAAACCATGAAGGTGAGACTTTTGGGAAGTAATACTAGACAGGAAAAGTACCCTTGCTACAGGCATAATTGGCAGGTCATTAGCAGCAAACCAGCAAGCAATACTAATGGAAATAGTTCTCACAAATTTTCAATTGCTAACACAGGATTGTGATCTAGTGGACTCGGCGGAGAAGATACAACAGGTAAAAGAGAAGAGAACAAGAAAATCCAGAAAAAAGACCATGACACAAAGCAACTAGCATATGTATGAGCATAACACATAAAAAAAACAAAACTAAATAAAACTAAATACCAACCAGAGGATCAGCAGAGCATAAGCATATGTTAGAAGTTTAAGTAGCAGATTATTCATTTCCATAACAACCAAGACTTATATATATACTGGGATCCTTTTTTTCTTTTAAATTTTTTTCCCCGATTTTTGTTTATTGATAAGAGTAGTTTAGAACATTATCCATTACTATTAGGACATTACCCGAGTATCTATTATCCCCTTTTCATTTTTTACTTTTCTAGAATTATTACCCGTATGAATAATTTACCACTTTAATGTTTAATACACGTATTTTTTTACAAAATTTTCAATAATACACACAAAATTTACATATTATACACAAAATTTTCACATATTATTGAATAAAATAATATATATTTAAAAAATTAAATATATTATATTAAAATATTATTTAATGACCGAACTTTTCAGTTGTAACTTGCCAAATTTTTTAATGTACTAAACAAAATTTTACTAGTTTGTAGAGTTGAAATAGTACAAAATTAATTATATAAATATTTACTCATTGGTCCTTTTAATAGTTATTTATTATTATTATTATTATTATTATTTTTTACTAAAGAAACTTGTACTCGACTAAGATGGGTTTAAAATGGGCTAATTATAAATACAACACCCAACCACAAACCCCGATTATTGGGCAAACAAAGCACAACAACAATTTCACCAAAGATTGGCTCCATTTCCTTGAGCCAATTTTACATATTAAACATGACCTTAATGGCATTGCCTCCACCAGCACTGGTTTCAAATGCTTTTTCCACTTCCTTTTGAGAGAATCCAAAACAATGTGTTATCAGGGGCTTCACATCAACCTTACTACTTCTCAACAATTTAAGGCACAAGGACCACGTGTTCTTGTATCGGAAAATTACAATCACATCGACCTCTCGGTATTAAAATCATGAAATCTTAAATAATACGAAGAATGCGTGTCACAAGTGAGTCATGTCTCATGCCTTTATTAGAGATGTGACACCAAATACAATACAAATAGTTTTACAAACTGAACAAATGAATTAATCAATTTAAACCTGGCAGCAGCTGAAGTGAGTGGGAGAGTCAACTCTCTCTAGCCCATTCCCACAAGGCAAACTTTGCCACCTGAACCAGTAGCACTCAGAGCTGTCGCCATGGTTTTATTAAACCCTGCACAATCGAAGCTTACATCCACTCGAGTTCCCATAGCTTCTTTTATTTTAGCAACTTCTTCAGCAACCTCCTTCAAAATAATTTACATAAACTCATTAAAAAAAAGGGTTGATGTCACCCTACAAATCCCGAACATGTGACAGCAGCATGTACCTCAATATTTGTGGAAACTTTGACGATCTCATGTGCACCAAGAGCCTTTGCAACGGATAAACGGTGGTCATTCACATCCGCCACGACAATTCTAGGTGCTTCGAAGGCACGAGCAGCCAACAATGTAACAAGTCCTATAGGTCCTGCTCCCATGACCAAAAACATTTGTTTCTGGACCGACATTAGCCCGACGACAAGCATGAACACC
>NW_023010253.1:9895-28287 GCF_902201215.1 Prunus dulcis | reverse complement strand
GATGGACATATTTTATATTATATATTTAACCTCATTCTTAGTATATTTTGGTTAATATTTTGGAAGAATTTTGATACTTTGAATTATATTTCCAATATAGGACTTTCGACTCTCTCTGGAGCAAAACATAATCAAATGGAGGAATTTTGGAGTAATTCCAGTTGGAGGACGTTCTTGAGTCACTTAGCTTGATCGTATCAAAATTTCAGAGTTTTCTTCCAAGCGGTTATTTTCTGGCAATAAAATAAAGGAGCAGTGCACGGTGCTGGAATAGTGACGTGTTGGGCTTTTATTGCGTTTTTGGAGCACAAGATGACCTCGGATGGGTTCGTGGCCTTCTAGAGAAGTGTTCAGAACATTTTTATCTTTAAAACAAGCTATCTTGGGCCAGATTTGGAGGAGATTTGGGGCAAAAACGTGGCTGGGCAGATTTTGGGCAGATTCTCCTATTCCAATTTGGACTTTATTTCCTAGTTTTATTTTATTTTAATTAGTTTCCTTGTGGGGATGGAAAAGCTGTACATTGGCAGCTAGGTTTTAAGGGGTATTTAAGCTCTTTCTCACAAGGAATTAACGACTTCTTTTTCACTTTTGAACTTTGCATTGTGGAGAGCAATTGCTAGGGTTTTGGGTTTTCACAACTTTCAGGTGTTTTCGTTCTTTTCTTCTTAATGATATTTTCTTGGATTTCAATTATGAGTATGCTTAACTAAATTTCTTTTGCTAGGGTGAAGCCTTGAACCTTAGCATGAATATGTGATTTTTATTTAATTGCTTATGATGAGTGCATGCCTACTTGAATTGTTAATCACTGTTTTAAACTATCTAATTGTCTTAATGCCTGATCACCATTAGGATCTTTAGAAAAGTAATTGGATGCAATTTTGGTTGGAAGGTTCCCTGAAATTGATGCTAGCTTCTTGTGATTAATAATTGTAATTTCACTTAAGATGAACACCACGGCTTAAGGGTTGCATGGTTTTTCAAAGGGTTTTCATAAAACTTAATGAGTCTTTCATGTTCAGATTTGATCCGAACGTCCGGACGGGTTGCATGTTGGATATACGTTTTGTGTTGGAGGTTCCAAGTAGAATATACATTAGGAAAACCTAACCTTCAAAGTGGCATGTGCAAATCATAAGTAATTGGTAAAAGTTCATAGGATTGCTAGGTGATGGTGAAACCCTAGTGCTTTTATAAATTGATATTCAAAACTCTTTCCTTCAATCATATTTGTTCTTGTTTTAATATTTGTTTTTAGAATCAACCAAATTCATAATCATCTTTCTTGACCTTTTATTTTAAGTAGTTATTTGGAATTTGTTTTTACTTAAATTGCTAATTAGTCCTTGAGGAAAACGACCTTGCATGAGCATCTATACTACAATAGCCTTGTATTCTTGCAAGTCTTTTATGTGATTTTGAAAGACTCATTAAGTTTTATGAAAACAAAAACCATGCAACCCTTAAGACGTGGTGTTCATCTTAAGTGAAATTACAATTATTAATCACAAGAAGCTAGCATCAATTTCAGGGAACCTTCCAACCAAAATTGCATCCAATTACTTTTCTAAAGATCCTAATGGTGATCAGGCATTAAGGCAATTAGATAGTTTAAAACAGTGATTAACAATTCAAGTAGGCATGCACTCATCATAAGCAATTAAATAAAAATCACATATTCATGCTAAGGTTCAAGGCTTCACCCTAGCAAAAGAAATTTAGTTACGCATACTCATAATTGAAATCCAAGAAAATATCATTAAGAAGAAAAGAACGAAAACACCTGAAAGTTGTGAAAACCCAAAACCCTAGCAATTTCTCTCCACAATGCAAAGTTCAAAAGTGAAAAAGAAGTCCCCTAATTCCTTGTGAGAAAGAGCTTAAATACCCCTTAAAACCTAGCTGCCAATGTACAGCTTTTCCATCCCCACAAGGAAACTAATTAAAATAAAATAAAACTAGGAAATAAAGTCCAAATTGGAATAGGAGAATCTGCCCAAAATCTGCCCAGCCACGTTTTTACCACAAATCTCCTCCAAATCTGGCCCAAGATAGCTTGTTTTAAAGATAAAAATGTTCTGAACACTTCTCTAGAAGGCCACGAACCCATCCGAGGTCATCTTGTGCTCCAAAAACGCAATAAAAGCCCAACACGTCACTATTCCAGCACCGTGCACTGCTCCTTTATTTTATTGCCAGAAAATAACCGCTTGGAAGAAAACTCTGAAATTTTGATACGATCAAGCTAAGTGACTCAAGAACGTCCTCCAACTGGAATTACTCCAAAATTCCTCCATTTGATTATGTTTTGCTCCAAAGAGAGTCGAAAGTCCTATATTGGAAATATAATTCAAAGTATCAAAATTCTTCCAAAATATTAACCAAAATATACTAAGAATGAGGTTAAATATATAATATAAAATATGTCCAGCACAATGCTTTCTGCTATCACCTCAACAAGAATCTCCTCCTATAGAAAGACAAAAGTCAGAACATAATAACAAGTACAAGATGAATCTGATTAAGGAGTTGAAAACAAGAACTCACATCTTCTTCCACTTCTTTGGTTTTCTCCTGAGCTTCTTCCACAGCCTCTTTCTCTTGCTCTACAACCTCAAAAGCCTCTCTCAACTCCTCAGCAGTTCCAGAGGTAGTTGTAGGAGCTGCTGCAGATTCTGTGGCCACATTTTCCACGACAGTCCTCTTCCTAAGTCTTTTTGACCTAGTAAGAGGAGGAGGATAACTTTCAGCTACAAGAGCAGAAGATAAAAGTCAGAACAAGTAGATTAAACTAAACAGAACAGAATTATAAGATTCTTTCTACCTTAGTTCTAAGGCTGGACGACATTGTCCAGAGCCTGGGCAGTTTCCCTCCTCTTGTTCCCTCTGGCAGAAGGAGTTGCCTCAACACTTGTCTATTCTGCCAGAGTCTCATGTGCATCTCCTTCATCTCCAAAAGGGAGTTCCAAATCCCCAGCAGCTATGACATAAGTAATTGCACATAGAAGAAAGGGTTAGAAGGCAATCCAGCAAGGAAAATATAAAATGTCAAAATTCAGGGACTTACCAATCACTTCTCCAGCCTGAACAGCCTGGCCTCCAATATTCTTTGTCAAGGAAGGATCTGGTGTAGATAGGACAGATTGTTAGACATCATCGCATAGACAGAATGAGACAAAAACAGGCAGAATGAAAGAAATAGCGATAGAATTAAGAATCTACCTTCAATAACTTGAGCATTAATGCCCTTAATGGTGCGCACCATGAATCCTTTGGCCTCCTCTCCAGCGAAGACGGTCCAAGAATCCCAGCCATCAAAAAGCACCTTGGTGGCAGTACTTGAGGTAGCTGACCACCAAGCATCAAATTCGGCAGAACTACAGGAATTAGGCTCCCAAGATGGATAGAGAGCATTCACGCTATTGTTTATCTTATTCACTGCGCACCGACAGTCCTTATGCACCTCCAAGTCATCTGAATCTCTCATGGAAGTGGCCGGGTTGCAATTTCTGTATGATTTGAGTGGAATAAGCTAAGGGCGGCCAAGTTGGCTTGCACAAAAGTTGGGATGGTACACTTCTGCCCCCAAATGATAGTTTGGAAGCTTCCCACCTCTAAAGGGCAGTTCTCGGGGTAGAGTCAAGCTCAATAACTTCTTCCTGAAGTCTGTTCTGGCTGCTTCTTCTTCTGGTTCCTTCTCAAACAGTCTGAATCCAGGCTGGAACCAAGGATAGGTCCTTTTATTCACCACTTGCCACTGAGCTGCAGATCTCTTAGTACAGTGCCTAAAGAACATCAGGTACTCTTTCATTGAGCGCTTGGGCACTTCTGCTGACATTAATGGAAGCGCCAGTACTTAATCTTCAGGCAAAACTATATCTAGGAACCTTAGTTCAGGAAAGTAGACTTGCAGCCAAATCTGGATCATCCAGAATGCGCTAGGAGTAGATAGGTTCAAAGGATTCTCCAAGGCGGCAGTGTGCAGGTTCTTGTACAAATGAGCTAGAACTGTAGGCCCAAGCCCTACACCAGTATGGTTGTGCAGTGCTTCTGCCAGGTGCTTGTATTCAAGCAGAACTGCTGAGGAACAATTTGGGAAGACAAATCTGTTCAATCAGTATAGAAGGAACATCATATGATGTGGGTCCTTATCCTTCTCTGAGCTGAATTTCTTCAGGTAGTTAGAAAATGAGCACTTCTGGTTGATTGTGGCAGGAAGGATAGTGAAGGGCTTCGCCAATTATTCCTGGTTCTTCCTTCAGTGATAATCACCAACTGCATCCACATGCCTTCGATGGGGTCGGAATCCAAAAATTTGAGCCATGTCTAGTAGAGTTGGAGACATTGGGCCCAGACGGAAGTCGAAGGTGTTGCTGGCAGAATTCCAGAAGCAAAGGGCAGCAGCCAGCAGGTTCTCATCCCTATTCACGGATTAATTGGACAGAAGAATGGCGTCATATATTCCAGCCCTCTTCCAATAAGCTCCATACCTGGGAAGGAGCTTGTCAATCTAGTCTGCCCACTTTACTACACTGTTCCTCACTTCACTTGAAGGAAACGAGCGGCTCAGGTTCTTACTAACCCAAGTATGAGAAGCCAAGGCAGAGGAGCTTTGGAAGCACAGAGGGGCTTCAGCATCATCCCTGAACAAATTAGCCATTTCAGCAGGAACAAGGCTAAACCAGTGAAGGCCCAGAACTAAGGTGTTTTCGAAGAGATGGAGGACGTTTTTGTCCAGATTCTTTTGGGCAAATGGATGGAGTTTTCTTCGAACCTCAATGGCATGATTGTCCACTCTTTCCCCAGTGATATAAGCAGGAGGAACAGAAGAAGAAGAGCTCTGGGCACGGTTTTTTGGAGATGACATTTTCAGGATTTAAGCTAGAACAAAGGAAACAAATTAAAAGGAGTCAAGGGCTGATCGCAGGAAAGGGTAAAGGATTCTGAGAATTCTAAGAAACCAAGGTCTGAAGAAGTTAGGTTTAGAATGAACAAGAGCTAAGGTTTTTAAATTTCTTAAAAAGGCTTGAGATCGTGGGAAGAAGAAGGCAAAACGACGCCTGATGTTAACTAGCTAGTAACTGCCCACGAAGTCTAGTTCAGTGGGTAGGCGTGGGCAAATTACAATCGAAGGAAAGTGGCGCGCACAATTAATGGCCAAATCATTAAGTCTGCAACCGTTCCAAAACAATTCAGACTTAGGGGGCATTGTTTGGGCCTAATTTGGCACGCCCAGTCCAAAATCAAAAAGCCCATGTCAATTTTTGGCAGCCATCGAAGTTTACCTTAAATTTGGGCCAATTCTCGACACACCCAACCCATTTTTATCAGAAAGGCCCATGAACAAAACATTTGGACTTTTTATCCACTGAGAATAAAAGAAACTAGCCCAGCCTTTTTTTAACACCATTAAATCTCTGCCCCAAAAAGATAGACAAAGTCAGCAGATCTTTTCTAAAAACCCTCACGTGACTACCTATCTTTGAAAAATCAGAAATTTCAACTATCTCAGAAGAGTTGATAGGAAGTTAATGAAGGCAAGTATAAAAGGAAGACGTCTCTAAATCTTTGCAGCCAAAAAAGATCAAACTCCCTTTCTCTATATAGAAAAATTCTACACCAGAGTAGATCTCATTTCCAAGGGATAAGCAGACTACATTTTCTAAAGAGATAAGTAGGGGGCAGGGAGTTGATCATCAGGAAAATTAAACTAACCATCATGGCAGATTGCACTCTTCCAAAGGGCAGTTAAATGATTAAAAAGGGATTAGGTTTTCTTTCAGGAAAAGAAGGGAAGTGATCACCACAAAAACTAACTGTTGATAGCTTTTCTGCCAGAATAGATGAAATTCCCCTTTTTCTTGGCATTTAAAATAAAAGATCTTGCTTTTGGAAAATCTGCCGCCCATTATTAAAAGATTAGAAGCCCCCACTCCAACATTTTCTATAAATATGAGAGGAGGTGAACAGATCAAAGGACAGCCAAAAACTAAATCAAAACAGAAACTCTGAATATCACAATTGACAAACTCAAAATGATCACTTGATCTCAAAAGCCTTCAAACACTGAAGTAGCCAAAGCTCATTGAGCCACAAGAAACAAGTCAGCTATAATTCAAAATCTCCGATTTCAGTTCAGTTTAGAGAAACAATTCTACAAAGCTAGATTTTTCTCATTACAAATTTGTTTCAGCATAAGCCAAATCAAGCAGAGTCCAATTTTTTTTCACAAATGTGAAAACCTCAACAAATTTATGGAAAGCCTTGATCAAGTAGAACAGGTACTACAGTGCAGTTCCAGCTCAGTAATCATCAAATCTAGCCACTTCTGCCCCTTCCAGACTTAAGAGGCTCCCATTATGCCCATTCAAAAAGCCTTCCAGGGCTTGAAATAGATTAAAGCTCTGCCAAACTCGAACGTTGCAATCGATTTACAGCTGAAGCTTGACAATTGAAGGTGTTGATGATCCAATCCAGCACAGACAAGCCCAGTCTAGTCCGGATCAAAAGTAGCTATCCAGGAAGAAATTGAAGTCCAACGCTGTTTTGTCTCTTTTAGAGTTGGTCTTTTCTTTTTTGAGCTTTGTACACTTTCTTATTATTTATTCTAGCCAGAACTACCAGTTTTGTACTGTGAAAAATTGTGAAGTCTTCACTAGTCTGAGGCAAGAAAATAACTTACTTGGGAGATATGGGAGAGATTCCTCACCCAAATTTACAATCACTTGTTTAGAAGTTAATAACTTGGGGAGCAAGTTAATAACTTGGGGAGCAAGTTATCTATTTTTAAGAAGTCTGCTAGGGTTTTTATTGCTAGCAGTGGCACGCTCATACACAAAAGAAAGTTGACTTGTTGACCATAAATGGTTTTCAAGCCAATGAGGAACTTTACCCTACCATCACAGGAACAAATTTAAAACGGGTGAACATTATCACACGCCAAAAAATCCAACGCCGCATGTGATAAAGTACAACATAACAAAGTGAGCCCACACGCGGGAAAATCCAAAGCCACTTGTGGCTAGACCAAACTATGTCCTACACTGGTGGACTACTTTATCACACGCCGGATAATCCAACGCCGCGTGTGATAAAGTACTAACATAACCAAATGAACCCACAAATAAAATCCTTACTAAATAATTAATCGACAAACTTCCATAATTACTAAAAGTTGAGACTAGCTCGAGCATCCTCCCGCACACCGGCAACTCATCATACGTGCAGGCGACATTCATAACAATTCAAGGAAGGTACATATCCTGATGCAAAATTCCAATTTCCCAAAATAAACTTTTTCCATCTAATAAAATAACACCCATACTTCCTTGTTGAAAACCAAAATAAAAACATAATTAAGAAAACACCAAATCTAAACAAGCCCTTTCAATTTTATTAATATTCAAAACACTATTCATATACTTAGGAATACACATTCTCTGAAAATCCCATAAAACAAGATAATAAAATCCAAAACACTATATCTTACACAAAGTCACCATAATCCTTTATAAATAATATTAATGGCACTCATAATAATAGTAATAATAATAAGTAGTCCAAAAATTCCCATGATCACGTATCTCATCCTAAGAAATTCACTAGTTTGACTCAGATTACCCATAAATTTTAATATCCGTTCTCAAATCAATTCCACATACGTATAATATACCATTCAGTAACCCAGAACTCATAACCCATATTATTCATTTTCCAAGACTACCTTTTAAAACCCGCATCAATATCCAATGTACCCATAACCTAAACACATAGACATATATTTGAGTGTAAACATATAATCGACATTTTATTAGATCCTTACTGACACCAAACCCCTGTATCAAACCATAAGTGAATTATAATAACAACATATATATACAAACAGAAAGTCTTGTGTCACATGGTAATGGCTGAAACCGAAACGATAGCTCGCTTTTATAACCTCATCAACCAAGATACCCATTACCAAAACAAATCAGTTTCCCACCAACACCACTACTATACCCAATATCACAACTTCAAAATAAATCCAAGTTTTCAACAATACGCTATAACCTCCTTTCAAAATCCAACATATTTATCAGTGGCGAACAATTCCAGTAATACTATCCGGTACTGTAAGGCCAAAATTGAAATATACACCCAAGCCCATAATTCCCAAAAACTTAACGTGTATACACAACCTTGGAAAGGTCCTAAAGCCATTCTAATTCATTCCCAAAAGATGAGACAGTCTCAAAAGACCTGTGGTCAACAGTTGGTCAAACTTCTTGTTTTTGTTCAACCGGACCCATGGGGCCCACGACCACCGATTTCTGATTCAAAAGTTCCTACAGTTTCAACAGCGTTTACCAAACATGTCATACAAGTTTGGTCCAGATAGAGAGGTAGGATCGCTCGCGATCGCACTATCGGACGGTCACCGTTTTACGCAAACTTTGAGTCGTTGAATTGGAGCATGCGGGACTCCAATTCTCGATCCACGAATTCCTACATGATCCTAGATATACCTAGATCAACATATATGGAAATGGAGTCAATCCAATGGTCTGAACATATCAAACCCGGATAACGTCTAATATACGTAAATCTGATCGACATTCAACCGATAACCAAATTCAAATCTGAGTATACCGTCATGCTTGGGACTACATGGGGACCATTTTAGGACTAAATGGACCACCTAAACATGGCCCACGCGTCGCCACACACTCCGGCAGCGCTTGGGTGTCTTGGGAAAATTCCAGCGAACGGAAAATTCTCGAAACACCCATCAATACCTATACCTACGTAATCAGGAAAACTAGTGGAGGCCAGATGAGAAGGTTGACAGCCAAAAATAGTGGCCTGTTGTTTGTGGAGAGAGAGAGTGAGCGTGAAGTCATGAGGGGGAGAGAGAGAGAGAGAGAGAGAGAGAGAGAGAGAAAGAAAGATAGAGAGAGAGAGAAGAAGAGTTTTTAAAAGACCAACTTCAAGTTATTTACGGTTGTGCCACTACACTTTCGTTACAACTCTGATTTGAGCCCACTATGTGTCTACAAACTTGTGTCAATGCGCTCTACACAACGGTGTAATTCATTTCCCCAAAATCCTACAGGATTAAAAAGAGACCAAAATGACCCTATCCCCAAGGGCAAAATTGTAATTTCACAATTAATTAAATTAAATAATTTAAAGGGAGATTCACTATTATACCCAATATGGGGGCCCAAATTATAAAAATACCCTATATAAAATGGACTTTAGAAACACACCCAAAGCCCATTTACAACATAACAAAAAAGCTTTTAACTTCTTATAAATTACAAAACTGCCATCAATTTCTTAAAACAAGCCCAACCCCAAAATCTCATAAAAATACCCAAAGCACTCAATAGGGCATCAAAGTAATTTAATAATCAATATTAAATTCAATAAGGCTAGCTATCATTTTTTGGGTTTTTTTTGATTTTGTTTATAGGAATTCAATTGTGTAGGGTTTATTTATAATATTAGTGCTAGAAATGGGTATATCACTAAATATCTCTAATTTAAATGGATAATTAGAATAAGGTCGGGGTGTTACAGCAAGTGTCAAATTAAGTATGGTATTCGCTCTAATATGCATCCGATTAACTCAATTAAAAGTGTAGATGGTGATGAAGCATCAAGATAATCAACCAAGTTACTAAGCACAATGATTAAGAATCCAACATCAAATAGCAATCAATAGATAGGTAAAATAAGAAAACTAGATTATCATACCAGGGCCACATCATGCCCTAGAAACAGAAAATTAGTTACACATAATCATAGAATTCGGCATAAGCCAAAACAAAAGGAAGAAAAAATAAAACTTAGCCAACTGCGGTACTCTTCCTACGTCGCCAATTTCTCTTAGTCTTTGCATGACTCCAAAGGAGTTGTTTCTCATCCTTAAATAAAACACCACATGTCTACTCCTATGGTATTTGGGCTTTTACAGTAGTCCAAAAATAAAGAAAAACCTAATTAAAACATAAATCCAAAATGGGTAAGTAATTGACTCTTCTTCCTACTTGGATTGGGATAACACGTCAGTTACTTTGCATACACGTCTAAGGTTGTTCCTCCTCCAAAACAATTTGGGAATTGTCTCATCTTTCTAGCCATATATTGCACGCCTTGAGGAAAATTCAGGAAAGTCTTCAAATAATCATTCTTCCACAACAGTATGCCCTCCCTGATCCTTATTGTGCAGGTCGTCAGGTTGCCCTCCCTGAGGGCCTAGCCTTTCATGAACATTTCTCTGCAGCTCCAGGCGGGCGCGGATGTCAAGTTGCAGGCCCAACCTTTCGCGCGCGTTAGTCCTTGAACTCAATCTAGACGGAAGACTTCATCTGCTCTAAGTCTGGCTTGCAGATGCTTGTGGCAAGCTGATCACGTTGTTGTCCCTCCCTTGTCTACTTACTCCTGCTCAACCTGCTTAGGACCTCTGGAACTGTCTGCTAGCGCCTTCATCCATCCTTCTCTCTTCGCCCTGTTGTCCAAAGCCAAATTTTTTAGCCAAGTTTATTTGGTTGAGGAGCTGCCTCACCAAGTTGTTTTCGTCGTCCATTCACCAAGTCAACTGATAGATTAAGGTCTAATTGACTTCGTGGACCAGAAGGAGAGAATTGTGTGGAGCTCAATTGTAAACATGCTAGGGTTTCGTTAGAGGTGTACGCGGGAGCATACGTCGAGCGTGGAGGCAATGGAGGAAATGATTAAAGTTGCTCCAAGATGGGGCCAAAGTTGATGTAGGCTATGAGTCCACCGTGATAGGAGGTTCCACCATGCTAGGCAGCGACACCATAATGATGGGCTTCAGATCTAATCGCGAGACCACGTGAGGGATTGCTAGATCTCGCCACAAGGTGGTGTGGCAACTAGGGCATGGTGGCGGATCCGTGAGGGGGCACGGTTGTTCCAACCATGGGGACTTGCAAGGTAGATCCAGCCGTGGGCCGTGATACGATACGATGACGACTGGGGCCTGTGCATTGATCTCGGCTATAGGACCGGCAGGTGGAACGGTGGCTGCGGTTTGAACTATGGCGGGGGCCATGGTGCAGCTAGAAAATATGGCGGCAGTAAGTAGTGGTTGCTGTTGTGCGGCAGTGTTGGGGATGTTTGGATTCGACAAGAACTGAGCCATCGCAATGATCTTGCTCCTCGTGTGTGTGCTTCTGGCCATGGTTGTTCGGATGGCTTTGATTTGAACGAAAAGATGGAGAAATTAATTCCTTTGATTCAAGAGCACGCTTTGAGTATTGTAGGGACTTTTTCGTTCCGGCAGCTACTATGGGCCTGGGCTGCCGTAAATAGCAAAATGGATGAAATTGCCCCTTGAGCCTGAGTTTGAAGATTAAGCCCCAAGAATGCTTCGAAAGGACAGTAGGGCCTTAGGAAACACCTTGGTTACCTTCACCAACAAAAGTAACAATAGCTTACAAATAAATTATTGGCTTGGCATGAGAAGTTTGTGGCATGGGAGTTGAGCATTCATGAGTTTAGCATGGAGAGAGAAATGGCTGTGATTTCCTATGAGAAACAGAGTTTTTAAGGCATAGGGGAAGGGATTTGTTGAGGAGAGAGAGAGGGAGAGAAATGAGGGCAATGGGTGTTTTTCCGACAGCTTGACAGAGGCTCTATCAAGTGTTAGAACAGCCTACCAAGAGGGAAAACTAAGGAGGATGAAGATGAACTGAGCGCGAAATTGCTGGGTTTGGAAGTAAGAGAGAAAGCTTGCTCTCTGGTTGTGATTGTGGCTAGTGGTGAAGTATTGGGTGTTTTGGGTAATTTTCCAATAGCCTGAGAAAAGCTATATCAGACTCTGGAATGGCTTGCCATAAGAGAAAATGGGAGAAGATGGATGAATAGGGCACGAAATTGCAGAGTTTCAGAGATGAGAGATGAAGCTTGCTCTCTAGATGTGTGTTTTGATGATAGGTAGGAAATGCCTCTTTTTATAGGCGCTGGAAGCTATTATTTTCCAAGAAACCCTAATGGTTTCTATCCAATTTGGCCAAGTCTTTCCCTTCCTTTCTCCCCTCATCCCTTCAATCATCCTATTTTTGTGAAATCCACTCTGCCCATTTGCATAAAATCAGGGATTTTTGGGAGCTCAATGCTCTTTCCCGCAGCTGCTTCAGAACTCCCATTTTCAGCCATCTCCTTCTTTTCCTTTCTTCCCTTTTTTTATGGCCAGGTCTGACGAGGGAAAGAGAATGGGTATGCATGCTAGTTCAAAGGGTGATCTGCGCTCCAATATCCCTTGGTCCTTTGGAAGTTTTTGCTACAAACTTGTTCCTCCCATGTGCTGGAACTTCCCAGCAGCTTACACACATGGATATTTTGGCTTTCATCATGGCTTTTGTTTTCAGCTAGGTGCTGGAGATTTTGCATATATTTTCTTGGTTGCTTGGACCTTTCTATGGTGATGTGCTAGTTCACTAAAGGGATGGGCCAACTTCCCAAAGTGATGGGCTATCTTTTCTAATGTAATGGGCAAATTTCTCTCCTTTATGCTTACCCACATATTTGGGCTCAAGAAATGGGCTTGAGTTTCGGGGCTCCCAAGCAACCCAAAACTTCCATTTCTGGCTCATCAATGGGCCTCATGAAAACTCGTAATCATCCATACCACAACCCACTCAGTAAGCCTCAGGCATTCGCGTGGCTTGGGCCCACTTAAGCTTGTAGCGTGGCGTGTTGCTTATTTGCTTGGCGTGGCATGTGTGCAAGCGCATATGACGAACTTTCGCGTGCCCAAATCGGGTTTCTTCTCGATAAGGTATCGCATTGAGCCGAGAATTTATTTGGGCCAAACTGTGGATTTTTTGGGCCTCAACAAGTATAACTCGTGCTCTCAATGAAAGCATTAATGTTTGTGCAAAAATCCTCGTGGGTGAATATTCGCTTAGGGATTCACTACTACAAATAGTTAAAAAGACAACGTTAAATACACAACGGTTGGCTTCGAAACTGTTGTAGTTGTTTCTTCCACAACGGTTATTACACAACCGTTGTTAAAAGGGGTTTTTAAGCATTGTGGTTTAGGGCCTGTGTTTGGAAATCAGCTGATATAATCATTTTTTAAAAGTGGTATTCTGAAATAATCAGCTTACAAATTGTGTTCTCAAATAATCACTTGTGGACGTGAAATGACCAAACTGCCCTCCATATAAAAGCACATGTATCAACCCGTTATTGGCCTTTGATTGGCGACCTAACGCAGGCTTGTCTCCCTTTCTCAGCTTTCAGTCACGGTTCTCTTCCTCTCTCGGCGGTTTCTGTGTCCATCGACCACCACCACTCTATTTCTCCCTCTGTCACGAAAACCTAAGCAGCACTCTGTCGTTCTCTCTCTGCAGTGAATTTTAGGGTTTGGTGAGGGGGCTCTTGACGGTGAAAGAGAGGGTTTAATCGTGAAATGATGTCTCCCTTAAACGATGTCTCAGTTCCCTCTAAGTTCGAGTCTTGAATCGACGTCGTTCTCTTCTTCTCTGCTCCTTCAGGGCCTAAAAAAACCCTAAATTTTGGTTTCGGTTAGGACTTTGTTCACGAACGTCCTCCTCCTTCTCAATCCTGTGAGACTCGGTTAGGACAAAAGTCGCGATTTGCTGTAGGTGTGGCTGGGATTTCGAATTCGGTTCTGTGCAGAGAAGGAGTTATTCTAAGGTGGGTTTTGTATTTGTTATTGACTAGTTTGTGTTTTTGTATGGTTATCATTTGAGAAGGATAATTTCACTAACCTGTGACTGAAGTTGTGAAGTTTAGTAATTAGAGATATTGCAATAATAATGTAATTTAACTGTGAAGTAGATCATGCTGCCATGAAACTTGTATTGGTGTATTGATTTTGCTGTATGGACGATGCAGTGCCTCAAATTGCTATCTGTCATATAGGATTGGTTCTATGGCAATGCTTGTTTTCACTTCCATTTTATGAGTCATATTTAGTGTGGGAAATTATCCTGGTGCCAAGGGCTATTCGATTATAACACACCATTACCTCAATAGGCCCTGACTTAGGTGTTGAGTAATAATGCACAGGTAAATTTGTTGGTATCATTGGTGTTTCAGCACGTAGTAGCATATTTTGCACCCTTCCAGTGTTAATGTTTAATTATGTGATTTTGAAATACTAAAGTTAGTTGCCGTGGAAATTTTCTGTTCCCTGTGGTATAAAACGTGCTAAATTGTGTTGTTATTCCTTGCTTGCAGCTTGTGATATATGTCTGAAAATGGTATTTTATGGGGCTTCAGTATCTGTTTAGAAATTGCATGTTCATCCATCTAGGTTTAGCAGTTGCAGTTGCAGTAACATTTTGACGTGTCTAGTTTGCACACAGAGTCCATAACTGTGAATACTGATGTTCCATGTGTGGTACTGTATTGCATATGAGCATATTGTAGTAGGCATTGATGCATTTGGAGTAATTCTTGTAGCCATTTCGGCCAAACCCTGTATGAAGTGGATCCGTGGTTGATGAAATTGTTTTCAGACTTGGGTGGTATTTGGTTTTTTGATGGAATGGGATGTACATTTGGCAGAAGGGAATGTAGATAAGAGGAGAGTGTGGAGAGAGTTGGAGAGTAGAAAAGAGGCTTAAAAACATTTATGGTTTTATCAAATGTATATACATATATCAAAATGGGTTCAAAGTATTAGTTTGAGTAATGTACGTATGAAATATGGGTAACCAATGATCCATATGTATGATGTTGTTGTGCAGGGAACTTGTGAATGGCTTGTAAAGCAAAGCTTATGATTCCTGAGGATGAGAAGTACGAAGGAAAGCCATATGCCCTTTCACACACAAGGACCGCCATTACAACAATAAAGGCGAAGTTCAATACGCAGCAGTTACAGAGGTTCGAGGGAAGTTGTTTTGGTCATCTATTACTGATAGAGGACCTGAAGTGGAATTCACAAATTATCCACGGCCTGTTGATGAGGAAGGCTGATCCTAAGACAGTTACACAGGTGAACGGGATAAAATTCATTGTGGGTAACAAGTTGATACAATTCACAGCCCAACAATTTTGCCTCATCACGGGGCTAAGGTTCGGAAAGCTCCCTTTCATTCCGAAGGCGACAAATGAAAATTGCTCGTTGAAGCGAAAATACTTCAGCACCAATAAACCTGCCACCCTTTTGGACCTACACACCGCCTTCATCGAGTGCACAGATGATGAGGATGCGTTAAAGCTTGGAATGGTCTATTTTGCCAATTTTGTTCTATTGGGTACTGAAAAGCATGTGCTTATTGACATGCGCTATTTGAAGTTGGCTGAAGACCTAGAGGAGTTTGACAAGTATCCATGGGGCGCAGTGTCATATGCAATGACAAATGCTTCACTGTTGAGGGCCGTTTCTGCTGAATACCAACGAGTCAAAGTGCCCCAAAAAAGAAAAATGCCCAAACAACGTGGAAAGAGAACGCAGACAAGAATGCGAAGTGGTAGACCAAGAGAGTACATCATAAGGGGGTTTGGCTTCGCTCTTCAGGTGAACACATATCCAGCAATTAACTATTTGATGCAAATACATTTACATATATTGATGTTTCAATGTTGTGAACAGATTTGGGCCTTTGAAGTGTTCCCAGCTTTGGAAGCATTGCATTTCACGGTCCATGAAGACAATAGGCACATCCCTCGAATATTACATTGGAGGAGCAACACGGTGGCCCGTTTTCGGGAGGTTATGAGTCAGGTTTTTGAAAACTTTGAGGTTAGATCTGTTTGTATCAGTGATGTTATGATTAGGAAAAAGTACAAAGTTAACTGATTTTTTTTTTTTGTGTTTCAATTGGAGGTTGATGTGCAACTTCTCCGGCCAACAGATATTGAGAAGCAACAACCTTACTGGAGTTGGGGTGATGATGACAACGAAGAACCAATGGTTGAATTATTTGGGGATGAGGCCGAAAGAAAAAACCGGCACTTCTAGTGAAGAAAAAGACGCGGATGTTGAGGAAACAGCCACCCTTCCCTCCTCTTCTAAGGTGAGCATGATCTTTTTCCAATGTTGTGAAAATATAGCGAATACGATAGGAATGAAGTGGAAATAGTTTCGTGGTTTTTTGTAAGCTTTGTAACTGTTGCATTATAACTGTATGCAGGCCAAAGGGTCTGTTAATGACGTTCGCAGTTTGAAGCATCAATTACGCAGCACTAAGGATGAGTTGGCTAAGCTACGTAGTTCAAATCGGGGGCTTAGGAACAGAGTTCGTGACTTGGAAGCTATTGTACAGAAGAACTGTTTGAAGCATGAGAACGAGTGTGACAGAAATAAAAAGGCTATTCGGGATTTGACCCTAAAAATTGCTGAAGTCGAACATTATTTGAAGTTGGAGGCGGAGGAGTTAAAAAAAAATTATGGTGGAGAAGCCCATGAGGAAGTCTGTACTGCCCAGATGAATGACGGAGGGCAGAATGATTTGTCACCCGTAAATGAACCTACTAGTCCGACTACAGCAGCACCTAAAATGGACACTCAAGTTCCAGCTGATGGAGTAGAACCCTTCCCAGGCATGCATACAGAACGGGGTGAAATGGAAGCACCAGTCTGTGGTGATGGAGTGGAACACTTTCCAGCCTCAGATCAACAAGGGGCTCCAAGGGAACCAGAAGTCCCTGCTGATAGAGTGGAACCCTTCCCAGCCATGGAAGTCATAGACACTGAAATTGAAACTTCAGTTCCTGAGAGGCAAGTGGACCAACAACCTCACAAGGTTCCTACCGCTGAAGATGTGAAGCTTCCTAGTGTTGAAGATGCCCTCCTTCCTACTCCGGAAGATGGGAATGGGTATAGAGTTATTTGTAAAACAATGTTACATTTGTTACAGGATTGGAAGAAGACAGAAATTGAGGGGGTGGGATCCAAGGTCAGGCCTCCCATGAAATGTAACATAACTGTGGTTGGTGATGAAGGGGATGAAGGGGATGAAGGGGACAACGAGGCTACTGCCACGGTTCGGAAACCAGCTGGTGAAGGCAAAGGGTGCAGACTTAAGCGGGCTGCGACACCATTGTTGAGTCCATTCACCGATCCCTCCAGGAAAAAGAGGAAGGTTACTGATTTGCATGCACAGACACCTCAGCCCCGTTTTGATCCAACAAAACCCGTGGCCATGGACGATGTGAAGGCTATCATACAACTTTGCAGGGCTTGGAAAACTGACATCAGGTTAGGATTTGTATCTTGGCAAAACCATTTTACTTGTTTTTTGATGTATGCAAACAATTTATACACAGCTATACTATACATGTGTGTGTCATTGTCATATTATACAAGGTGTTCCACTTGTGTATTATATTTTAATTTACCTTTGCAAGTGTTGTTTTTGTAGTGCGGAGCTGGAGCTCGAACCATTTGAAGTTGGGGCAGATTTTTTTTTACAAACTGTTAGATGAAACTGCATGGATGAGCTCGAGGGTAACAATTTGAACCCGGCTTTATTTCGATCAATCTCTTATTTGATGACATTGACTATGTGTGTCAAATTTGTGATATTCACGCGGTTGTTGTGTTCTGAAATAGCAGCACCTTGACATGGCCATGTTTCTAATACGCAAAAGACAACTCTCTCATCCGCAACTATTTGGAAGGGAGTGGACAACCGCCGAGTTTTGTCTGCAGGTAATTTTGTATCCATATTTTGTGTCACTGCAGTTCTTGCATTGGTAGGAGTCATGTTGGTCTCTCCTTTTGGTGCTTTGGTTTGGGTTTATGTAACGTGTATGTCACACTTGGTTGCAGCAATTTTTACAGCCGTTTGCAATGCCAAGTGGGAAACGAGTCACGAGGAAACAATCTGCTGCAAGCACCGTTCACCCTCCCCCTAACTACCTCAAAAATGTACACCACTTTGTCAATGGGTCATGGCAACATGGGTATGCGCAAGCATGGACGAAAGTGCGCAAGGTCTATCTCCCGTATAATGTTCGACAGTCCCATTGGGTAGCAGTAGAAGTCGACTTTGTGCGACATACTGTCACTGTCTATGACTCGTATTCTGATTTTACCTCCAACAGTATGCTTGTCCGATTCATGGAGCCTATTACCCATACGCTTGCAAAGGTGCTGCATGAAATGAGGTTTTATGAGAAATCGGAGGTTGAAGCGGTGAAGAGAAAGGGGACTGACATGTCAAACTTTAACCCATTCACAATTTGCAGAATTTCCGATGTTCCTCAACAAACTGATGGGTAAGCTGTGTTCTTTTAAATCACTATACTCGGATGTTATCAATAGGTGCACTTCTAACTTCTCCACTGCTCGGGTGGACAGTACTTCATGTGGCATTATGACAGTCAAATTTATTGAGTACCTTAGTGCCGGCATTCCTTTACATACCATTGACCCATCGAAGTTTGGC
>NW_023010253.1:7524-9687 GCF_902201215.1 Prunus dulcis | reverse complement strand
CCAACTGTGATTACTAAAAATTGCTACTTTTGTTCTTCAAAGTTTAGGGTATTGGGGATTTGAACACTATAGATGCTAATGTCAATGTTTTGCAACTGGCATCTGATTTACGTATGTCATATGTTCTAAACTCCGACTGTGTGTAATCCAAAACTTGTTTCATGTTCTTTATGAAAGGTTCAAACAATTACTTCTTCAAATTGAACATGTCTTATGACATCTCATTTTCCCTTTATATGAATGCTGAAGTGGCACATATGTCCTCCTTCTGCAGGTGGTCTTTCCAGCTTCATACCCATATTGACATCTCAGATTCTGTACATGGATGTGAAAGAAGTTGCAGGCTGTTTTGTCGTATTGTGAATCTTGAAACTGCCTAAGCAGGTTTTGCGTAACATGGCACAATTTTTGACATTTTGCTCACCACGCGATAAAGTGGGGTGCTTTTGTAGTAGGTTGCAGGGTGTTATTTATGTAACGGAATTCAACTGTACTTGTCTTCCATGGTAGAAGGGCTGTATTCACTTTCCTTTGTTAGAACTAATTGTTGACATTCTGTGCTTAAGAAATTCCTGTAAATCCATAATTTGGCACACGTTGCAGCGAAATGCAATTTTGTGGGGCCACCCACATTGTAGCTTTTCCCATTATTTTATTCCCACTATAGCGAAATATTCGACTCTCATTTGGCAATATATTAGGGTGTTCATTTTCGTGACAGTTGAACGTATATATTCGGTGGCTATGTCATGGACCTGTAAACATGAGACGACAGTGCATTGTCGACTGTGTAGTTTAGTTTAGTTTAGTTAGGTGTAAGTGTTGTTTTGTATTTGCATTTTTTAAATCCGATCCGGACGGACATGGCGGGGTTCGGAATGAGGAGGTTGCGGAAAACAGATAATAACCGAATTGCCAAGGCTTGTGGGGCTGTAATTGTTAACAGACCACATCAATTGCAACAGTCTGATGTTGGTACAGGCGCTGGGATATTTGAGGTTAAGACAATTGGTGATGAGTTTTTTGCATTCATTGTTGATTGCAAAGAGCCTAAAGCATGTACTGTACTCTTGAGAGGTCCTAGTAAGGATCAGTTCAATGAAGTGGAAAGGAATTTGCAGGTATAATGGTTTTACTTCTTTGTCCCCATTACGTATAATAAATATATTATGCTGAAATGTCTTCTTTACTCCCTTATATCTGGTCATAGGATGCCATGTCTGTAGCAAGAAACATCCTCAAGAATCCGAAACTTGGTCCTGGTGGTGGTGCTACACAGTTAACTGTATCTGCTACATTGAAGCAAAAGAGTTCATCTGTGGAAGGTATAGAAAAGGTTAAAGCTCCTTTCCTCATCCAAAAGTTTGGTCTTTCTTGTGTAAAACTCGTCCAAGAATAAGTCCTTGTGGAAGTAGAAATCTAAATTATGTGAATAAACTGGCTGTCACTTCAATTCACATGCTCCTTGACATACTTTAGATTAAGAATTAGTTGTGGTTTCACTTTACATGCATTTTATTGGAGTTTTATGGCTACACCTGTTTTATGGTAAAACAGTGGCCGTATGAAGCTGCTGCTATAGCTTTTGAGCGTATACAACGTACTGTGGCTCCGAATTGCGGGGTGAATGTGATTAGAACAATGACGGCGCTGCAGGGAAAGGTTTGAATCTGTTTTGTATGGCTTTGTTCAGTTTTGTTATGATTTGTCATTTCTATATACGTTCTGCTGCATCATTATTATTTTGGTCAGAATATGATGCATCATTTAGATCCTAACCACAATTTTTTTTCCATAGCATGCAAATGGTGAAAAATCATGGCTTGGCATTGATGGTAGCACTGGTGTGATAACTGGTGTGAAAGAGAAAAAGATAGGTGGATATCTTTTTGGCTTACTATTGTTGCTCTCTTTTATTTCCTTCGCTATCTCAATATTCAAATTTGTTGGGGGATTTATATTTGCTGAAAGCTCTGAAATACGACTTTTAATGTAGTATTGTTCTCAAAGGTATCCATTATATGTCCCTTTATTGATATGGCATAAGTGTCAATCTTCTGGTTTCTATTGTCGATTTGCTTCAGTAGTAGTTCTAGTTTACACCTTCTCCCAATATATTTCGACAGCAGTCATGTGAGGGGAAGTGATGTTGTCGTGGTTAGT
>NW_023010253.1:0-6537 GCF_902201215.1 Prunus dulcis | reverse complement strand
ATTGTTGGAAAAGTGGAAAATTGGAAAAAGGAAAAAAGGACACTTGGAAAATAGGACATTTGGGAATTGTAAATTGGAAAAGAAAGCAACTTGGAAATTTGGAAATGTCGAAATTGGCCAAAAGGAAACTTGGAAAATAGGAAAATAGGAAAATAGGAAATAGGAAATAGGAAATAAAGGAAACTCTGAAAACATGACAATTTGAAAATTCGAAAATTCGAAAAATCAGAAAAAAGGACACTTGGAAAGTAGGCAAATAAGCAAATTGGGAAATTCAAAATTGAAAATTGGAAAATTGGAAAATTGGAAATTTGGAATATTGGAAATTTGGAATATTGGAATATTGGAGAACTGGATAAATGAACTCGAATAGGAAATAAGGCAACTTGGAAAATAGCAAAAGTGGAAATTGAACAAAAGGACAGTTACCGCAATGAAAATTTTGAAATAGAAAAAAAAAAGGAAACTTAGAAAATAGTCGAATTGGAAAAAAAAAACATTGGATAATTGGACACAAACTTAAAATTTGAAAATTGGAAATAGGAAACAGGGACACATGGAAAATCAGAAAAATGTAAACAAATTGAAATTGTGGAAATGGGAAATAAGACAATTACCATATTGGACAATTTTAATTACTGTCTGAATTAGGCAAAGTAGGCAACTTTTTATAAGTACATAATGGGGGGAAATGGGAACATTGAAAAATTGGAAAACTGGAAATAGAACAAAAGGAAACTTGGGAAATAGGAAAATAGGAAAATAGGAAAATAGGGAATAGGAAAAAATAATGAAACATTGAAAAATAATGAAACATTGAAAAATTGAAAAATAGGAAACTTGGATGACACATGGAAAATAGGAAAATATGAAAAATGGCAAAATGGAAACGAATTGAGATTGGTGAAATGAGAAATAAGACAATAACCATTATTGGTCAATTTGAATGAGTTGGTGAATTTGGCAAATAGGCAACTCCCTTATTTCAATGACATAATGGGAAAATGACCAAGTTGGGAACGTCCAACTGTTCCATATATTACAAAAAGGCATAAAGTCAACCTGGGGAATAACTCCCGCCCATACTATCCCGCCCAATACTATCCCGCCTAACCCTCCCGCCAATTACTCCTCCTAATCCCTCCCGCCAATAACTCTCTCACTTACTGGTTTGGTCATTAAAATTTGCAGGTATATTAATCAACCCACCTGTTTGAAATGAAAACTTCCATCACATTAACTGCTGCTTACAGCCACTACCTTCCCCACATATTTAACTCACATCGCATTTAGTCCCCTGTTCTTCCAATTAAGTTGTACACGAGCCAACAATAAAAATCAAAGACCATGGACCATAACCTCACACCAAACACAACGATTTCAATTACTGAAGGAGGGGAGACTGAAACAGAAGACAAGTCACCGAATTCACTCCCTGCAGACTTGGTCCATGGCATACAGCAATGTCAACGCAATACCATGTTTTGGACAAATCTTCATGCAGCCATAGTTTCAAAAATTGTGGCTTTTTGGGCTATTTCCCAATAATCTATTGTTTGACGTCATTGAGTTGTAGTTTTGGGAGGTCCCTCACCGTCTAATATTTTGTTATTTATCATGTTAACGTGGAAAAAATGGTCTGACGATTGAGGCTGCATAAGACTTGATACCAAAATACCTGAGCCTGGGGTTATTGCCTATGCCGTTTGTGTTTGCCTTTTCAAACCAAGATGAAACCACAATAGAAAACGACCATCTATGCCTTCACTAATTCAGAATAAATAAAACCTGTTCCATTACATCCTTAACCTAACCAACTTTAACCTGCCAACTGTAGATGACCTGGAGTCCTATTACATTTGGAAAACAACAAATAAATGACCATTCCAACCAAGAAAACAGAGACCCAAAACCATGGGTTTTTCATCTTTCCTTTTCCAGCGTTTTTTTCTTCTTCCAGGCGGTTTATTTTCCTAAGCAAGCCTGGAATGATGTGCTTCGATCTGCCACACATCTCTGGGTCAGCCCATTCCCAAAATGTACATCCATTCCTCTGCACAAACGGAAGCAATGTTTTCAAACAAAGACATCCAGCATCAGATTTGGAATACAGACAATTCCAACATGGAAGCTAAAACTTACACATAAATAAACTTACCCTCGCACATACTTGAAACCTCCTTCCAGGATGAGAAACCGTCCACGATGTATGCGTTTTGACAACGTTCCCACAGTAGCACAGCCGTGAACACACTGAACTCGCAGCTTCCATTTTCCAGCGACATCTTGAAGTCGCGTCTTGACCGGGCAACCGAGACGTCACTGACTCACCCTCACCGATACGGAGGCTCCTCCTACTCATCTTCTTGTTTTGGAGGGTATGAATTGTTGTTCACGTTGTGCGATATTTAGGGTGCTGAAGAGGGTCATCCCAAATTCAAAGGGTTACACTTGCATGTGCACAATGTTTCAATAACATGGTGTGAGTGCACAAACATGAAACCTGGAGTTAATGGGGTGTTTTTAAAAAGGAAAATTTTTTTTTCTTCCAATATTTACCATTCCCAACAGTAAGTATAGATTGGGCCCAATGGTATTCATAGCCTTAGTTTATGACAGATCCGGCATGGTATACACTTGCAGATACAGTACATGCCATTCTTAGTTGTTTTTATATTGGTTTATGAATGACGGATTGGTAGGACAGTGGTACTATATTGGTATCATATTGTAACTTTATTGTATCGCTATTGATTTGTATTGGTTTTATAATGCCCGATATTGGTGTTATATTGGCATTCCAATGTAACCTCAGCATTATTTGACATTGGTACAGCTATTATAACATTTTTTATACTGTCTTACGTATTGGTTTTGCAATGTCAAGGAACAAGTCTACAAATATGGACGCTATGGAAGGTAATTACGTTATATCGAATATGAAATGAATGCTGCCAAACTACATGAACTGCAGTTATCAAAGTTCCTGCATTAACCACAAAAGAAAGGCACCTGAAACGTACATATAAAACGAAGGCCACCTCAACCTGGCAGCATACAAAAGCCAGGTGAAACTTACAGAAGACAAAATGTACAAAGAGGTGACCTCAAACTTACAGAATACAATGTTAACAAAGACGGCACCTGCAGCTTACAATAAACATATGTACCAACGAGGCCCCCTTTCCCCAACAGAAAACATCCGAAACAAAAAAAAAAAAGGGCACCTCATACGTATATAATACAAAAAGAGGCCACGTCAAAAAGTCCACTGTACTGGGTTTGTCCCCAATAGTAGCCATGGTAATATTACAAGGCAAACCCTCTCGCTGTGGCCCAATTTCGAGTTGCATACCCGTCAAATGCGGTGACCGCGACCCATTAAGTTCATGACCCCTCCCACAGTGATGTCCCACTTTCCTTCTGCATCCACAATTTGTGCAAACTTCCTAAATAGTTCGAAGCCGGATTCCAGTTGTTGTTGCTTCAACTGAGCCATTTCGTCTGATTCTTTGAATGCAATAACTGCACTGGCAGGGGCATTTTCAATTCTACCTCTGACAGCCTTCATATGTAGAAGATGCATCCGGGCTTGATAACGCGCCCGAATTGTGCGCTTTTTTATGACACCCCACCTAGCTTGGCCCTCTTTAATTTTGCTAACTATGTTTGCATGGAGATTTTTCCAGAACATGGTATTGGCTCGACATTGCTGCAGTCCATGGACCCAGTCTTCAGTGTCTTCGGTTGCTGCTTTGGCAGCTGTTTCAGTGTCCCCTCCTTCAGTAATGGCAAGGGTTGGGTTTGGTGTGGGGTTGGGGTCCATGGGTGTTGGGTATTTACTGTGGGTTGGTGTGGCCATTAGTTTCACCAAACTGCCATTCATTGTGATGTAGGTGAAATAGCTGCGCAGGCAAGGGGGGTTTGACGGAGTAACTGTGATGGAAAAGTTGGGTGGATGCAGCTGGGTTACAATTAAATAGTGGGAGGTATTAATGACCAGGAGTAAATGACTGTCATGAAGAGGCGGGAGTTATTGGCGGCAGTTATTGGGTCCAATTTTAGGCGGGAGTTATTGGCGGGAGTTGTTGGGCAACACATCTGACTTGGCCACTTGTGTAATAACAGCTGTATAGAACTATTCTTTACCATTGGTTGGTGGTTGTTGTATGGGACCCATGTTGAATTTTCAATTTATTCCTTTTGTCCTCTTTCCCCAATTTCCCTCCTGTACCAAAACTACAAATTGTCCCAAATATATGAGTACGGTAATTTGACAAGTAATTGGCCAATTACAAAAATGGACCATGAAAGTATTTGTAGGTAGATTCATCCCACCTGACGTTGACAAGTGTGTATTTTCGTATTTGGTCCGACTGTAATGGGCATTTGACAATGCTGTCAGTGACAGAAAGGAGTAATGACTGAAGATTGATTTTGTAATGTAGTCATTGAAAGCAATATAAAACAGACAACTCCTTCTATATAAGAGGGTCTAACCTACTCATTCAATTCCATATATATCATACACGAAAGCTGTACTAAATCTCACCCTATTGTTGGTAACGAAAAGGAAGCTCCAGATTGATTTTGTAACGTGAACTGTTTTTCAGGGTGCATGTGTGCGTTATCCCCATTTGAAGTTGAAGATGTCAGACGTAATCCCTCCAAACGAGGTTGTTAGTTACCAAGGAGACCAGCCATGGCATGTCCCTTTCCCATCTCCACCTGGGACTCCAAATAACGATCCCACGTCATCCGGAAGTGAGGCAGACAACATTGATCCGCTAAAGAAAATAGCTGAAGTGAAGCATCACCTCCAATATTTGTGTACGACAACGGATTGGTGGGAAACCAAATGCGATATTCATGGCCAGGTGATGGGCAACTTGACGAACAAGCTGAACAAAGCATTTGCTAGAGAAGTTAAGCAAACAATGAAAGCCGAAAGTCGAAGCGCGAAGTTAGCCTCGTTGGCGTTACAATTGGAAGAAACAAAGAAAGATGCTGTCCAAAAATTCACTGAATCTGAAGAATTTAACCATGAACTGGTTGAATGTTTTAACAATGGGTTCGAGATGTTCCGGGATTATGCTTCCGTCGTGTCACCAGACTACAATTGGGGCGAAATAGATGTTGGTGGTGTCTGGCAGGTGCTGAATAAGGGTGGCCAGGGAATGGCTGATCATATCCTTGTGCATGCAGCGAGGAAGAAGACCAAAGAATTGGATCTATTCATGGACCTGTAAACATGGTGATTTTGTGGAAGGGTTTCTGTAGCTGGGTCAGGGTACGTACGTGTGGAATCATTTTGTATGTATTTGGTGGCTTTTGTATGAATGTGGTGCCTTGTTTACGCCTTCCTCTTATTCTCACCGTTGAGTGGGAAATTACTTGGTTTGTATACATATGAAGTACTGTAACGTGGAGGTGTGCTTATGAAACGTTTATTGGCCTCATATTAGAAGCATAACGGGTGTATATTGTGTTTGTATTGTATAATTATTGACACATATTGTAATCGTATTGTGCTTATAGTACTGTTATATTGCTGCTTTATGGAAATACACCTCATATTATAGCCTCTACATGTGAGTACTTAAAAACAGTGACTCTAGCAATGGTCGTGTATATGGAGGGTTTCAGACAGATCGATGGTTATGACGCGCGGAATATCCATGGAAATATGGGACATGTATTGATACCTTAAGGCAATTGGATACAAACCACGGACACTGTGCCCAACAATATAGAACACTAATAACTGACTTTGTTATTTTGCAAAACAGGTTGGATTGGAAGAGTTATAGGTACCAGAGTCCATAGGCACTAATCACACACAAATGGGGAAGGGTTTGTTCCTCTGTGTGTGTGACTTGAAGTGAATAATTAACTATTTGAAAAGTCCATATCACGATAGTACTGCAGGATGTTCACCATGTGTACCTGCATGGATAGTTTACCAAAAACTATAGATAGTTTGGTCTATGGCAATCAGAACAATGAGAAATCATGAAGTACAATGACGCTCCCACTAATTGCGTAACATTTGCATTTGAAATACGTTTTATGTACGAGATTACATTTTAGTTAGCCTTCTAGGCCCTTTCATTTGGGACAGAAACCGTTGTCATTACACTACCAATGGCCGGGCAACAAAGGTACAATACAATACCAATACGATGGCAACAAAGGTACAATACAATACCAATACGATGCATATAAAGACAGGACATAACGTTGTGTAGGAAAGGAAACCAAGTGATGCCAACGTGACTACAATCACATTTCACAACACCAAATCGAATACAATTTAAATGAAAATAAAAGGTACATCACAAACGAATAGAAATGCTAATCTGTAAGACACATTGGCCAGTGGAACAGTGTTAAATAACAGCTGGTTTCAATATAACAGGTGGAACTGTATGTTAACAAATTGCTACTAATAATAGGCTCTCATTGCAAGGAACTTGTTACCTTGTTCCATATGCTTCACATGACCGTTTAATTGACGGACTTCCATCCCTGCAGCAT
>NW_023010252.1:0-28289 GCF_902201215.1 Prunus dulcis | reverse complement strand
AACTGAGACACGACGAATTTTAAGGCATATGACGACGATTACACGACGGTTTTTTTAAACTACCGTCGTTGTATTACTTATACACGACGTTTTTTTCATAAACCGTCGTTTGTATTACTTATAATAGACGACGTCTGTTGAAAATCCGTCGTCTATATATATGCCAAATACGTCTGTTTTTGTTTAAAACCCGTCGTCTCTGTTGTGTATTACTTGCTATTAAATCTTTGTATAATCTGCTATAGTGATGGTCATTGCCTGTATTTTCACTTTATTATAGATAATAGGTTATAGTGTCGGAGATGGATAAGTCATGGATGCACTCGGAAGAAGATGTAGTAGTTACTCTGTGTTTGCTTGAGAAGTACTTTCCCCCTTCATTCTTTGATATCATGGTTCATCTAGTAGTACATCTTGTCAGAGAAGTTCGTCTATGTGGGCCAGTATATTTTAGGTGGATGTATCCGTTTGAAAGATATATGAAATTGCTGAAGGGGTATGTTCAGAATCGTACTCGTCCCGAAGGTTGCATTGCTGAGCGGTATATAGTTGAAGAAGCGGTAGAGTTTTGTACTCAGCATTTATCTGATGTTAGTACAGTTGGAGTGCCTTCAAGCCAAAAGATGGGAGTTTCAAAGCCATTATCAGGTTGCACAGTGAGCGTAGTTGATCAGGACCTGTTGAATCAAGCACATCTATATGTCTTGGAGAATACGGAGGAAGTCCTACCTTATATCGAGTACGTATGAGTTTTATTCTTTAAGTTTCCATTTTAAATTATTTCTTATGTTTATCTTATATATTTGGGACCGTAATGCTTGAATTTTTCGTGTCATGTAGGCAACATATGATCCACATCAAGACTGCTTATCCAAAATTTAGAAAGAGAACAAAGTGGCTGCAGGATAAGCACAATAGCACTTTCATTCAATGGCTACGCTTCAAGGTATATGTTGTTGAATAACATATTTCTCTTTTAATTTTCTTCTTATTTCTATGTTAGATTGAATTAAGATTTGATTAATTTGCAGGTTCAAAGTGAACTTGAGGAAGACAATAATGGCGTATCAGAAAATTTAAGGTGGCTAGCAGCTGGTCCAAACATGGCAGTGCCATTATATAGGAGCTATCTTATTAAAGGTATTAAATTCAATATCAAGGCACAAGATGATGTGCGGACAACTCAAAATAGTGGAGTTTATTTACTTGCACAAACCATGCAAGTTGCTAGTGCCAAGGATAAAAACCCAATTCTCTCAAATATGGGTTTCTATGGTGTCATTCAAGAAATTTGGGACCTTGACTACCAAAAGTTTACAATCCCAGTCTTTAGGTGTGATTGGATAGATAGTTCTGGTCTTGTAGTCGACGAACTTGGATTTACCCTTGTAGATTTGAGTAAAATTGGACATAGGAATGACCAATTTGTTTTGGCTTCTCAAGTCAAACAAATATTTTTTGTTGACGACCCGATGCATCGTGGTTGGTCGGTAGTTTTATCAATGCCTAATAGAGAATATAATGATGTTATTGGTGATGAAGTCTTAGGTGATGTGATAATTGAGTGTGAGCCATTTACTAGAGGGATGCCAAATGTTGACACATTTGATGAACTGGTGGGTGAGTTAGGTGGTCAAAATATTCGAGATGGGTGTGAAGATATATGGATTGAATGATGCTTATGTAATTGGCAGTGTATGACATTCATTTTATAATATATTGTAATGTGATTTCTTCACTTTCATTATACAGGTTTTGGCCACAAAACAATCAGTGCAAAAAATACTGGTTCCAGATTACATCATTATATTCTGCATAAAAAACGACGTCTGTTCAAATAAAACACGACGTTATGTTTGAACCAGTTTATTCAGCATATTTACCGACGTCTTAAAGCAACGTAACAATGAAGAACCACGACACTATTGTGAAGCAATTATTCAGGATATCACGTCGGGGAAGGATTAAGAACCGCCATGTAATCCAAAATAACACGACTCCAATCCCATAATACCGACGTCTAAAAAATGAGATAAATTATCTGAACATTAATTTGGAACCGACGTGGTTTAATAAATAATGACGTTGTTTAGAAGTTCAACGTCGTCTACATTAATAAGTACGTCGTGAGTAATGAATACATATAAATACAACGTCGACTATATAAATTCCACCGACGTTGTTTCGCATTTCAACGTCAACTACATAAATACATACGTCGTAAATAATGACACTGACAACTATATCCACGTCATCTTTTTTAGAAAAATCGAAGTGGAAAACTTATTTCACGACGGTCTTTTGTAAATAAGAGACGTAGTATTTTTCATTAACGTCGTCTTCTCATGTATTTAAAGATGTCATATTTTTTCTTGTCGTGAAAATTATATTTAACGGCGTATTGTTTTAGTTATCGTCGTTGTATGTCTATATTGCGGCCTTGTTCTTCTAATATGTGTCATATTTTTCCTTTTTAACGACGGTGATTTGTTTTTGTTGGTCGTCTATTCTCATCCTCGACTATTTTTTAAAACTTATGAAGACTAAACACGTCTGTTTTTATTTTCTTTCGACGTTGTTTTATTTAACAACGTCTAATATTTATCGTCGTTGTTTGTTTCTGAAAATAGGACGTAAAAATTTTGTAATACGACTCTCATATATTAGTAACCGACGTTGTTTGTTATTTCAACGTCTAGTCTATAAATACATACGTCGTAAATAATGACACTGACAACTATTTCCACGTCATCTTTTATAGAAAAGTCGAAGTGGAAAATGTATTATACGACGGCTGTTTTTATATGGTCGACGTAGTAGGAATCAATAACGTCGTCTTCTAATGTTCTTAAAGACGTCATTTTTTGTTGTCGTGAAAATTATATTGAACGGCGTCTTCTTTTAAGTTTCGTCGTTGTATGTCTATCTTGCGGCCTTGTTCTGTTAATATGTGTCATATTTTTCCTTTTTAACGACGGTTTTTTTAGATAGTTGGTCGTCTATTCTCATCCCGACTTCTTTTTTCGTTCTTTTTGCAGTACAAAGACGTCGTTTTGTGTTTGTTGATGACGTTGTATATTTTAACAACGACGGTGATTTAGCGTCGTGGTTTATGATGGAAAAGATGACGGTGGATTCCACGACCACTGAAAATCTTAATACACGACGGTGATTTACCGTCGTCGTTTTGCTTTTTTGTAGTAGTGTGATGAAGAAAAGAAAAAATTGATAAATGTTTTCTCTAATTTAAAGGGTTCTATTGCTGTGACTTCTGACATGTGGGATGGTGGTAATAATTTGCCTTTTATTTGTGTTACTGCCCATTATATTGATGAAAATTGGTTGTTGCAGAAAAGAATTATTGCATTTCGTCTTCTTGAATTTCCACATACTGGTAGTTCTATTTTTCATGCTATGATGAATGTGTTTAAGGAGTATAACATTACTCATAAAATATTTTCTATTACTTTTGACAATGCTTCCAATAATTCTTCTGCTATTGAGCAATTTAAACATGTTTTACATCCTCCTTACGGAGGAAAATTTTTTCATATGAGGTGTGTGTGTCATATAATTAATCTAATGGTGCAAGATGGATTAAAAGTTATTCAAACCCAGCTTCAATTGATTAGGGATGCTATTGGTTATATTTCTTCTAGTAGCTCTAGGCAGCAAGACTTTGCTCACCTTTGTATGTCTCATGGCTTGAAACCTATAAAATTGAAAAAAGACATCCGTATTCGTTGGAACTCAACTTATCACATGCTTAAAAGTTGTAAAGGTTACACCAATGTCATCAATTTTTATTACAATAATAAAATGAATGACAATCTGTTGAGGGATGAAGAGTGGAATGTATGCTTTGCTTTGGTGGACTTTTTCAAAGTTTTTTATGATGCTACGTGTAACTGTTCTGGTGTTTATTATCCGACATCTCCTATTGCACTTCATGATTTATTTTCAATTAGTGCTACCTTTGCTAAATACAGATTTGATACTACATGTAATTTTACAAATATTTGTGAGCAAATGGAAACTAAATATAAAAAGTATTGGACAGAGATTCCTTATACTTTTTGTTTTGGTGCAATAATGGATCCCAGAATTAAAGTAAGTGGTTTGGAAGTAATATTGACTGAAATTTCAAGAAATTTATCAATTAGTTTACCACTTACAATATCCAATATTCAGAAGACATTCAATGATACTTATTTGTTGTATGAGAAGAAATATAGTGTTGGTACAATAGCTACACAAAGTGCTCCAACTGTTCATTTATTTGGTTCATCTTCATCTAGTACTGCAGCTATTTTTGGTATGCTTGCTAGCAAAGGAAAACAAAAGAGTGTAATAAGTTCTCGTACTGAAGTTTTTAAGTATTTGGATACTGAATTTGTTGAATTTATGACTGAGGAAGAAAGAAATAATTTCAATATTTTGGATTGGTGGAAAGCACATGAAAAAAACTTTCATGTGCTTTCCATTATGGCACGTGATGTACTAACAACTCCGGTGTCCACAGTAGCTTCGGAGTCTGCTTTTAGTGCAGGTGGTCATGTGCTGGACGAAAAGAGGACGAGGCTTACTCCTCAAATATGCGAGGCACTTATGTGTTTGAAGGATTGGGAAGATGCTGATTTTTGAACTCAAAGTTTTGTAGATGAAGATCTCTCATATTTTGAAGATGACAGCACAAGTTCCCTTAATGAAGTTTGTTGAGGTTGGTACTTTGTTTTTGCTGTATGTTGATACTCAAACTTATTAAGCAAACAAAATACCTACTTAAATATATCTGGGACTGCTATATTGCATAGTACACGAGGGCCAGATCCACCTTTAATTACAGGTTTGTATGTTGATGATCAGACTGCATGTCTTTTTGAAGATTTATGATGCTCTAAGTATCTTATTTTACTCCAGAAAATAATTAAATTTTTTTTCGGTTGACTAATGCAGGAACGTGAGATGACAAATGCTGATATTTTACCCGGTGTCCTAGATTAATTTTATTTTCCTTTTTGTGTAATTTGGGAGGGTAGTGGTACTCTTTTTCCTTGACCGGATTTTCCTCCTTTGGGGGTTTTTTAAGGCAAGGTTTTAACGAGGCCACATTTTTGCCCTCCACCTTTTTCATATTGTTTGGATGTTTGATTATTAATGTTTTCAAATAGTTCATCATTCCTTGCTTCTAGTTATATGTTTTATGTTTATAATTTTAATTATCTAGTGGGAAAAAAAAAATCAAGTAAAAAAAATTCAAATTAAATGGGCTTGTTCTTGGGCCCGAGTATGGCCCGAGCACGAGCACGGGCACGGCCCAAGCACGGCACGGCCCGTTTCAATATGGACTTGGGCTTTGGGCCGGGCTGGGATCAATGATTTTACTAAATGGGCTAGCACGGCACGGCCCGATAAATTAAATGGGCCAGCACGGCACGGCACGAATACATTAAAGGCACGAGTTTAAATGGGTTGGGCCGGCCCGGCACGGCCCGTTTGACACCTCTAGTACCCATCGAGCTGCCTATTTGCGCGTTCGTTCATCCTTCTCTCTTGGCCCAGTTGTCCAAGGCCAAGGTTTTGAGCCAAGTTTATTTGGTTGAGGAGCTGCCTCATCAAACTGCTTTGGTCGTCCATTCTCTGAGCTAGCTGGTCAACTCTTATAATCATGTCTGCTTGACTTCGTTGATCAGAAGGAGAGAAGTGTGTGGAGCCCAACTGCATATGAGCTAGGGTTTCATTGGAGGTGTACGCAGGAGCGTGCGTTGAACGTGGAGGCAATGGAGGGAATTCTTGAAGCTGTTCCAAGATCGGGCCCTAAGTCGGCAATGGGAATGAGCCCACCTTGATAGGAGGTTCCACCATGCTCCCATGGTGCTCTGAAGGTGGCTACATCTTGCCACGGGGCCTTGGGTTGACATGGCGACAGCGGTGGCCGGTGCAGTAGTCTCAACTACGAGTCCGATAGGTGGCACGGTGATGAGGGGTGGTGATGCCACCATGTCGATCGTGGGATTGTGGGTGGAGTGGCCTCTCGTCTTCTTGCTTCCAACCATGGTTGTTTGGAAGGCTTCAATAGATAGGAAAATAGGTTTGGAGCGCGCTTTGAGTATATCTCATGCTCTCAATGAAAGCACCAATTTGTAGGAGCTCTTTTTCGTCCCACGAGAATATTCTCTAAGATTTGTCTTCCCCTTCGTCATCTCCTTCTCCCAGCAAAATAAATTCGAATAAGAGGACCACACCACCACACCCGAGGGGTGTTGGCCAAAAGTCCTTCGATGCCTAAGTTAGTTCAATTGATTCGTAGAGAAAATAATAGCTAATAGGGTACAAAGATATGTTTATAGTGTAAACTGGGCGATCGGAGCCTTATGTAAGAGAGAGAGAGAGAGAGAGAGAGAGAGAGAGAGAGAGAGAGAGAGAGAGAGAGAGAGAAGACGGATAGGGTTTGTGAGGAGAGATTTCTGTAGAGTTTTAGTAGGAATTTAGACATACCTCAACCCTTGTGTGTAGCCATCTATTTATAAGGGCCTCGGAAGTTAGGGTTTCAGAGGAATAATTCCGTAGATGGAAATGAATTATTCCTCCCCGATTTGGCAAGATTTGATTAATTAGGTATTTGATTAAAATCAAATCTCTAATTGTGGTAGGAAGCAAATCAATCCCAATTTAATTAGGTAACTCCTAATTTAATTGCGAGTAACTTCAAATTAGGTCAAATAATCCCCAAATAGAAAGAATTTTTGACTTAGGGTGTCTGATTTAATTCGATTCCCACAAAGTGCATGCTCATTAACTGGGAAGCTCTTATATTTTATTTATTTATTGTCTGGTCAATCTCCAAAGATTCTCAATGTCAATTAATAATATGAAATGAGTACGTACATCAATATCTTATTGTAAAGAAACTTACAGCCAAGGAGTAAGGTGACAGATTGAGCGACCCTATTACAACATCTAGGAATATAGTCACAAGAAAAGAAAAGAAACTGAGACAGTAGCTATATGCCTTCCATCATTAGCTACATATGCATACTGGTGGATCCACATAGGTGCAAGGAGGTGCAGCTGTGTCTCCCATCTCTGGAAACTTCCTTGGGGATGCCAGAAGTTGCCCCTTTGCTAGTGCCCACCAATTGTTCGACTAAATGCCACAATGATGTTGTATTGTTTGTTGCATTGTGAGGCCCTGAATATTAACCTTATATTGTTGGGCTCGATCTCACAAGCTTGTAGGAGAAAACGGTTCATCAATCGGAACTCCATAACCAAAGTTATGAATTTTCAAAGTTTTTCTAGAATATTTGAAGTTGAGTTGCAGAGGCACAATTCAAGGAAGAAGAAGACTTAAAACAAATTCTAATTGGCCTAATATCAAGCCGACACATATCTATTTCTAATTGGCCTAACTTAAAAAATTCATTAAAAACTCATATTTGTGCCAAAAAATTCACCGAAAATTACCCCAAACTTTTAATTATGTGTACTTTTATTTCATGACCTCCAATTTACATGTGCTTTTGGTTAGATTAATTGGTATTGACTTTTGTTAGATTAATTATGTAATTGACATGGATTTTGTTCATATTTGATGTGAATTTTGGTAAACTAATTGTGTCAATGACAAGGATTTGGTTCGTATTAATTGATATCCCATATAGACTGCAATCAATTAGTTATAGACGTAAAACTCTTATTTGTTTTAATCATGAGTGACATTAGTATTGGTTAAATTCTAAGGGCATTTGGTTGTATAACTTTTTTTTGAATTTTTAGCCTTTTTTTTTTAAAAACACAACACGGATGTTAGGACTTAAACCCAGAGCCTTGCTTGAGTCCTTTGTAAATTTTTAGCCTTTTAAATATTGCACCTCCCCTGAAAAATTTATAGATCCGCCACTACGTATGCATCATCCTCAAATTTCAGATGTGGGCTCTACTATAATCGAATAGAACCCCAAATCCAGTTCAACCTTCAACTCACATGAAATTACCAGAATCTCTTTCTGGAAATGCCACCCAAAGGGTCATCGTCACCATCACTTTGCCTTTGTCATTCCCAACAGTAGCACCTCAAATCTGGTTTTGAAGAACAATCTACATTGAGTTTTGGTTGAGCCACATGAGGACATTTCAAACGAGCATGTTTGGGTCTTTGAGGCATGACTAAAAGTGCATTCACTCCTCGTATTCATTAAGCAAAGATAATGGCATGTTAAAAGACGATGACAACTCAGCGATCTCAATCCCATGCATCCCAAGATTGTGACTGTACCAGATAGCCCATGAAGCTCTTTCCAAGTACCCATCATTGTGCTCAGAAGAGCGAGCTTCAAAATGAAAGACAATTTCAGCCAAACGCACATAGAAACCATGGTGGCTGATAGGATTTTTAGTACTTGTGCAAACAGGGTTACATAAAATACTTGCAAGAATACAAGGCTATTGTAGTATAGATGCTCATGCAAGGTCGTTTTCCTCAAGGACTAATTAGCAATTTAAGTAAAAACAAATTCCAAATAACTACTTAAAATAAAAGGTCAAGAAAGATGATTATGAATTTGGTTGATTCTAAAAACAAATATTAAACAAAAACAAATACGATTGAAGGAAAGAGTTTTGAATATCAATTTATAAAAGCACTAGGGTTTCACCATCACCTAGCAATCCTATGAACTTTTACCAATTACTTATGATTTGCACATGCCACTTTGAAGGTTAGGTTTTCCTAATGTATATTCTACTTGGAACCTCCAACACAGAACGTATATCTAACATGCAACCCGTCCGGACGTTCGGATCAAATCTGAACATGAAAGATTCATTAAGTTTTGTGAAAACCCTTTGAAAAACCATGCAACCCTTAAGACGTGGTGTTCATCTTAAGTGAAATTACAATTATTAATCACAAGAAGCTAGCATCAATTTCAGGGAACCTTCCGACCAAAATTGCATCCAATTACTTTTCTCAAGATCCTAATGGTGATCAGGCATTAAGACAATTAGATAGTTTAAAACGGTGATTAACAATTCAAAGTAGGCATGCACTCATCATAAGCAATTAAATAAAAATCACATATTCATGCTAAGGTTCAAGGCTTCACCCTAGCAAAAGAAATTTAGTTACGCATACTCATAATTGAAATCCAAGAAAATATCATTAAGAAGAAAAGAACGAAAACACCTGAAAGTTGCGAAAACCCAAAACCCTAGCAATTGCTCTCCACAATGCAAAGTTCAAAAGTGAAAAAGAAGTCCTAAATTCCTTGTGAGAAAGAGCTTAAATACCCCTTAAAACCTAGCTACCAATGTACAGCTTTTCCATCCCCACAAGAAAACTAATTAAAATAAAATAATACTAGGAAATAAAGTCCAAATTGGAATAGGAGAATCTGCCCAAAATCTACACAGCCACGTTTTGGCCCCAAATCTCCTCCAAATCTGGCCCAAGATAGCTTGTTTTAAAGATAAAAATGTTCTGAACATTCTCGAGAAGGCCACGAACCCATCCGAAGTCATCTTGGGCTCAAAAAAGTCATAAAAGCCCAAAACGTCACTATTCTAGCACCGCGCACTGCTCCTTTATTTTATTGCCATAAAATAACCGCTTGGAAGAAAAATCTGAAATTTTGATATGATCAAGCTAAGTGACTCATGAATGTCCTCCAACTGAAATTACTCCAAAATTCGTCCATTTGATTATGTTTTGCTCCAGAGAGAGTCGAAAGTCCTATATTGGAAATATAATTTAAAGTATCAAAATTCTTCCAAAATATTAACCAAAATATACTAAGAATGAGGTTAAATATATAATATAAAATATGTCCATCACTGGCTCCACAAAAATTCTGCAATGAATAAGTTGACATGACATAGCAAATGTAGAGCATGATAAGAGACCATATGCGCTTCCTTAGCTTGGGTACGGTTTGAAATAAAGAACCGGATGCATCCCTACTGTCCCTCATGACCTTCATATCTTGGACAACCCTATCTTCATTCCACATTGAGTGAAATGCCAAACCAACTGGGAAGCTCCTAGTGCTGGAATTTTTGCATAAACTATACCATAAGATTCAAGAATTTATACTGCATCTGACAAAAATCCTCAACTTGTTACATAGCGACCTGCCATGAAGGAGAAAGCTGTAGGTTGACACAGACCCTTGGGATTCCTACTGCAATCGGATCTGCGATCATGAAAGATGAACATGGATCAAGTACGAAATGGTCACAAAAAGAGGAGGAAACTCATGATCCTCCTCATCAAGGGTCCTTCCTTCAAAAGTGGAAGAACATATTTGTAGCATCATGTCTGTTTCCTGTTGTACTAGATCCATTGTTTCTCTACGTTCCTATAATGAAGGATGATATCAAGTGCCTGCTGTCTAACAGAAACTTGAAGATTGCCACTCGTCTTTTAAGATCACTCACTGATCTTCTCTATATATTTGACATTATTTTTCAAATTTATACATTTGACAACTTTTCGGCTTTAATGGATGAATATGGTGGCTGAGAGTACAGCTCAGAAATAAGATTTTGGTGGAAATCTGGGTGTCATATAATATCTTATTTGACATTTAGGCTATCCTTCCGCTTCCACATGTAGGAGAATCCCTTTGTTGAGTTTATTGTTTGTTTTCCAATCTCCCTATTTGGTCTTTTGGGCTTATTAAGATATTACATTCATCATAAAAGCATAAGAAATGTGCTCCATAGATTGTGGTTGAGAATTACATACACCAGGCAATTTATGAAATGGGATATAACATTATGAAATTAAGACAACCCAATATCTTAGTTAACGATTGCCTATTTTACTCGTGATAATTAGATTTAAATTGTTTGTATTATTAATGGGCGTTGTATGGGTAGCAATTCTCACTTTCTTTTAAAAAATGAGGGACTTGAGATATGTGAACACAACAAGGATGGTTATCATGAACCTTTTTGTTCTGTTGCAATATGTGTCATGAGTTCTTCGCATCTACTTCTTATGCAAGGAACTTAAAAAGACACCAAAAGGAGAAACAAGAGAGACTTCCATATGGGTTAAAAGTATCCTAAATTTTTTTATATATATCCTTGCTAGTCATGAAAGTTTCAATATTTCATCATGATTTATTTTAATTCCATAGTGCTTGCTTTGCTTTGTTTAGATAAATTAAATAGGCTTATTTAGGATTGTTTGGTTGGATTTTTTGGTAAAAGTTTAGGTTCTTAAATCAATCAATCAATCTTGATTAATGGCAAATGTGCATGGGGCAAAAATCCTCACAATTCTTAATCTATGTTTAAATCTCAAGAAGTTGAGCAAGTAAGAATCACATGCTAATCCATCGTGAGAATTTAATGTTGTGACGCGAGTCCTCCCAAATTTGCCAAAATTTGACAACATTTATTTAGTGTATATATGTTGAAGCATTTGTCTTATTTATAAATATAAAAAACATGTAAACTTTATTTAATTTCCTTACTTGAATGAAGTCAAATTTCCTTTCTTTAATTATATTTCATAATCATCTCTAAGTCTAATCTAACTAATTAACTTGTTATTCTTTAGATACTTAGTGTCGTATAGTATTTGTTCGCTATTCAATGAAGGGCCATTTGTTGGCATGATGCATGTGGAAATAAAATGAATGTAACACAAGTACGTCTGGTTGTCATGACAATCACATGTTTAGAAATATCACATTTCTAAATGATTCATGCCCTATAAATTCAGTGAATACAATGCTCTTCGATTTTGGTACATGTATTACAGTCCTTCAGTCTGGTATACCGGGGTCAATCAATTATTTTCAAAGTTCACTAATTGTTTCTGGTGGAGTTGTCCTATTGGAGCTACTAATAAGTCGAAGGGCAATTTTTCATGAAAGTCCTAACGTAGAGAAAAACCTAGCAAACTTCTTTCTTTGTTTAGCGGAACAAGGACACTTGGATCAAATTCTTAATGGTGAGATAATCAATCGGGGAAGGAAAAAGTAAGCTAATTAGCAAGAAGATGTTTGACGGTTAGAAGGGAGGAAAGGCCTTCTATGAAAGAAGTAGCCACTGAGCTCGAGCGGTTAATTATGGCGACACATCGAGCAAAAAAGGCTAATTTCTCTTCACGTACCGAAGACTCTAATAATTAGTATCTTCGGTCACCTGCAAACTCTTATGTTGTGAATGTTAGAGATGAAGGTGATGACGTTGGTTCTAGTGGTTCAATTAATTTTTGTGTCTAACTAGTCTCTATTAAAATTTCAGCTCTTTTACTCTCTGCTCAGAAATTTATTTATGAGGTCAAGAGCTTTTACTTTTGACCTCTTAACTTTTAGTATTATATTAATCCTGTTTAGTTTGAAATAACACTTGAGAAACAAACCAACGTCTTTTACACGTTGGGAGTGTGGTTGAGAGACAATCGCGAAGAAGTTCACAAATACACGAACTCCACGTGTCAGATCACAAATCAATCAAACTGCTAATTGATGCCTTCCCGTATAAGCTATTGCAAATGTGCAATTTAGAATGGCTATATACACTAATTGGATAGACTACGAATTTGTCTTTCACCGTTGCATCAGAAATTCTTATAAACAAATCACAAATCACACACAAAATTTGTGGATCCGGATAATAAATTATCAATTACCCACACAAACCCAAATTCGTAATCTTAAGAAATTAAAATTTTGAGCTAGAAAACAAACTATTAAAAAGGTTCCACTTGAAAGCAAGAAAATTGGCACACTAATGTTTATGTAAAACCAGCATATATATGCCATCAAACTGCTTTCAAGCTAATTCACTCTCACTGCCTCTTGGAGAACCATGGTCAGAGCAACCACAGTGGTCGCATGTGAAAGAGAGTATATGTCAGATTACACCTCTCTCGCGGGAGCCAACTCCAAAGGTGGTATGTAAATGGTTGTAGATTTGCAACAAAATAAATAAAGCTACGCATTCTCGTGAGGCCCGCTTGGGTTTGATGGACTGCAACAAAACCCATACTCATTGAAGACACACTGTGGTTGAGCTTCCAGCTTCAGAGCCCAAAACACGTCCATTGGGGATGGTTGGCTGGTGGCTTCAGACGTTGCAAGAGTAGAGACACGCAAACAAAAGAAATTAATGTATACGTGCCAAAGCTTCAGTCTATGGTTGAAGAAGTATTAAAAGCAATGTGCAAGCATCTTACGCCTAAGAAATATACAGCAAACAGCTACATTATTATAAAAGAGAAGGAACCACTTGGAATGATGTTGTTTGCGGATTAGGGGTGGGCATGGGTTGGGTTGGGTCGGTTTTAATCTCAACCCGTAACCCAATCCGATATATAGCCATTTATGATATCTTAAATTAAAGACCCGTTCATTATTAGGGCAATTCAATCCAACCCAAATTTTTTGTGATCGGGTTGATTGGTTTGGTCGAGTTAATTTAAAATTAAACTTATTTTTAAATTTTGGTTTCAACCCATACATAACGATTTTTAACTTTTTGAACCCAAGACTCAATCATTTTTAGGCTAACCCAACCCACTATGATCAGATTGGATGGTTCGATCAAGTTAACACAAAATTATGCCCAACATGGATTGTAAAGTTAAGAGTTGTTTTTTGTGTTTAGTTAATGAAATAAACTAATTATGTAACTTTTTCGGGCTTGCATAAATAGTACTAGACCTCTCCTGTATAAGTTGTTTCTATATTACCATTTCTATGATTTTTTTAAAGTATCAATGAATAGGAGAAATATTGAAATTGAGGTTTTCTTTCGACATAAGGAAGAAAAATACCTTTTTCAGCGGGATATCTAAGGACACCTCACCTGGAAACAAAAACTCTTATCTTTTGTAGGTAGGAAGCAAAAACTCAGACACATCAAGAGTTTGTTGGGGTTTATACATTCCCCCCATTTCATAAATAATAAACCCTTTTTTTTTCCTTTTTATAGCTTTCTTTTTTCTAAAATTAAAATAAAGGTTTTTGTGTTTATAATTTTGATGCTGAACCTTGACGTTTGCATGAATTATTTGTGACAATTTTGTGTCGAACAAGTCTAACAGAAAAAAAAATTAGAAAAAGACTTGCTGAGTAGGGACAAACCCCAGGAAACAAGCAAATTATTAGAAAAAGACTTTCTGTGGTTGGTGACAAGTAAATTGTTAGAAAATGACCTTGCAGTGTAGGGACAAACCCCAGGAAACAAAACAACTACTCAGCAAGTCTTTTTTCTAATAATTTACTTGTCACCAACCAAAGCAAATTTAGTTTAATACCAGGTCAGTTCAACAACTCTTGCACTATAGTCAGTGGACGAGAGCCAAAGTTTATAATCAAATGAAATCCCAAAATAATAAAATATTCAGAACATATGTAGTTTGCTCAAAAAGGAGTCTGAAAAGAAAATCCTCGTGCGTAAGTTACGTTGGAGATTGAGACTGAAATGCAGGTCTGACATCAGGGATGAAACGGAGAGGAGAGGAATGCATGGAGGCTCAGAATTTTTCATTCCTTTTTCAGTTTCATATCGCTATATTATAAATTGCTGAAATACTGCATGAGCGTGAAGGATATATATTATACCAAAAATGTCTATATATTAACTATAACGAATGGAATAATTGGGGGGGGGGGGGGGAACTCAAATTTTCTTTTTTCCTATATATGTCAATTCTAAACTTTAGATTTCTCCTACAGCCTTGTCCAAATTCCCCCCTTTCTTGCTCCTCCTATAATTTATGTGTTTAGTTGATCCCATACGAGCATAATTTCTGTATCCAGAAGCTAGAGTTATGGCCAACCCCGATATAAATTTAGTTGTGGAGAAGCCGGAAGAGAAAGCTGCTGCACGGTTTGGTTTCTTTAACTTCAAAACTATTTATATGCATTTTCTTGTTCCCTTTAAATAAATGTGGTATGAAACACATGACTTGTTATCTGCTTGTAGAGAGCCTTTTATATTTGTGCATATTAATTTGAGGGGTATCTTAGTTTTACAGTTCCGATCTCTAGGACCATAGGAGTTCAAGATGTTGTGGTCACCCACCGTTGGATATAAATCCAATGGTTCAAAAAAGTTTCTTAAAAGAAGTGCAATGTGAACCGTTGAATTTACATCTAAAGGTAAGTGACCACAAATCTCTTGGACCCTTATAGTCCAAGAGATTAGGACTGATTAGTCTTAAAATGACTCCTTAATTTGCTCCTTCTTCTATCTGATAGATAGGACCAATTTTACATTCATTTGTTGTTTTTTTTTAATCCAGTAATCGTTATTCAAATTCAGAGGCTACAATGGAACAATCAATCATGAAAGATAATGATGGATCAAGTAGAAAACGGTCGCCAAAATATGAGGAAATTTATTATCACAATCCTCTGGAGTCTTTCCTTCAGAAGTGGAAGAAGATATTTGTAGTATCATGTCTGTTTGCTGTTCTACTGGATCCATTATTTCTCTACATTCCGATGATGAAGGATGATATCAAGTGCCTGCAATCTGACAGAAACTTGAAGATAGCCGCTCTTCTTTTAAGATCATTTACTGATCTTTTCTATATATATATGACATTATTGTTCAAGTTTATACATCTGGCAACTTTTTGGGTTTCATTGAGGAGTATCATTGCAGACAGCACTCGTTAGCTTCTGAATGTGCCAGAGACTACTCGGGTCACAAAGATGTTTGGATAAAAACTAAAACAACATTTTGGAGCAAATCTTTGGTAGACATTTTGGCTATTCTTCTGCTTCCACAAGTAAGAGAAGCCAGCCCTGTCTTAAAATTACTGTTTTCATAGACGATAAAACAAATGAAATTAAGACAACTTAATATCTTAATTAATGATTTACTATTTTACTCAGCACAATTAGATTTTAACTCTTTGTACTATTAATGTTATCCAGGTCGCAATTCTCATTTTCTTTTAAAAAATGAGGGATTTGAGATCTTTGAACACAATAAGGATGGTTATCATGAACCTTTTTGTTCTATTACAATATGTGCCACGACTTCTTCGCATCTATCTCTCATGTAAGGAATTTAAAATGACTCTTAAAGGAGATAATAGAGGGACTCCCATGTGGATTAAAGGTGTCTTGAATTTCTTTATGTACATCCTTTCTAGTCATGTAAGTTTCAACATTAATATTTTGGCATGACTTTTTTTTATTTTTAAATTTCATCACTCTTGCTTGCTTTAAATAAATAAAAGGCTTGTATACTTCATATTATTGATTTATATTGCCAAACACAATAATGTATCATAACATTGTTCTCCTTTCAATCCTTAGTGTATGTTTGAGGATTCAAGCCCTCACATTACTTAAAGTATGTTTAAAGGTGAAGTTGAGCAGCTAAGGATGGCATGCTAATCGAGAGAATTTATTCTTGAGCTTAGATGGATGAAAGGTCTCAGCCCAATTTTTGTCGAGCTTAGATGGACGAAAGATACAAGCTCAAATTTCATCGTGTTTCGGAAAATCTCAAGGTTGGACCTTTTTTCATCCAAAGCTCAATAAAAATTGAGCTTGGCCCTTTCATCTAGAGTTCGACAACAATTAAGTCGGGAATTTCATCCTCCAAGGGCTTCTCAAGTAAGTCTCTTCGGTCAAGATAGTTCCTCTTCCTTTCTGCTTGCATGCAAGAGGAACCGAAGAATGAGCCGTGAAGGCTAGGCTCAAAAGTTTGTAGCTTCCCACAATTCGATTTCATCAGGAGATCGGGGATGGCTTTCACCTTCTTCTCTTCACGTCCGTCACGTTGAGGTTCGCATTGGCATTGGGGCTCATTGTGAACATTAGGATGCTAGTCCTCCCAATTTTTCCAAAATTTTACGACGTTTATTTAGTATATTTTGAACTTTTGAACGTTATTTAATTTCCTTGTTTGATTGAAGTTCATTTTTTTCTCTATATTTTTATAATCATCTATGAGTCTAATCATATTAATTGACTTGTTATTCAATAGGTATTTGGTGCAATATGGTACTTTTCTGCTATTCAACGAGTGGGCATTTGTTGGCGTGACGCATGTCGAAAAGAAAATGAATGTAGCGCTAGTACTTTTAGTTGTCCTGACCATCACACATTCAGAAATATCGCATCTCTTAATGATTTATGCCCTATAAGCCCAATGAATGCAACACGCTTTGATTTTGGTGTATATGCTAAAGTCCTTCAATCTGGTATACAGGGGTCAACCAATTATTTTCAAAAGTTTTAGTATTGTTTTTGGTTGGGCTTGCGACATTTAAGGTTTGTATATTTTTCTGTGTTGTTTGTTTGGTCCGAGATCAATTTTTTTAGTTCTAACTCATACAATTTATTACTTCACTTATTTTGTTGGAGAAGATTCTGGATTAAAATTGCACAGATGATATAATTTGTTGAATGAAAAGAAAACTTCAATTTTGTATCTAATATATTTCAGCATTTCATTTTTGCAGTTCTCTTGGTTCAAACCTGGAGCCTAGTATCGATGGATGGGAAAACCTCTTTGCGGCGTTTATTTCTATAATTGGCTTGCTCTTATTCTTATATCTCATTGGAATTTTGCAAGTTAGGGTTGAGTCTTATATTAAAATCCATCACATGGATTGCTATAATTTGATTGTTTTTTTCTTCTTTTATATCTTTGAAATTGCGCAGGTTAGAACACCGAGTCTTTGTATTCAAAATTTTATTTAAAAATTTGCTTCTTGTATGTATATGTATATGTGTATATATATTGGCTATCACATCTATATGCATATTGGCTAGATTGCTGTTACTTTTTTTTTTTTTTTTAAAGGTTGGTTCCTAATTAATGACATGAGCTACCTACTTGTTGTGGCACATAGACATACATGCAGTTGGATACAGCAAGAATACAGGCGTATAGACACAATATGAAAGTGAAACAAGAGATGGAAAAGAAAGATAATGACATAGAGTTGTGGTTATCTAAAAATGGCATCCCCAAAAACTTGATTAATGATATCAAGTCCAAGATCATGAACAAAGTACCACAAGAACTTGAAGAAAACAGGGATGCTGATATGGACAAGATCTTTTCTATTCTTCCCTCGAATCTTCAGAACCAAATTATGGATTATATGCAGACACCAGATGAAAGTGGAACGGAAGATGGAAGAGACAGAGTTGTGGTTATCTAAATATCATATTCCCAAAAGTTTGAATAAGGATGTCAAGTCGCCGATGATGAACAAGGTACGACAAGAACTTGAAGAAAACGGAGATGCCGATTTGGACCATATCTTCACTGGCAGACCTAGATTTTTTTTAGCGAATGTGCAATATTGACTGAGTATGAAAAATGGTTTTTTGGAGTATGAAAAATGGTTTTTTGGAATAATCATTTTCTCCAGATAATTTTGGGCTGCTTTTATTACTTACACATCAAATAAGAAAACTTAATTTTATGGGATTTCAGTATGAAATATATCATTTTTAGCCTAAATCGTATTTTACACTAAAACCATATTTTCATATTTTGATTTTGTGCGAATTATTTTCTAGTATTTTTATTTGAATCCAAATCATAGGCAATTTGAAGCACCTACATTGGTTTTTCCGACGAAAGGATGTGCAGCAGAGCTAATAAACTTTGTCTGAAGCCTGATAAAGAAGTTGAGAAGTATATTTTGGTTAAGGTTCATAGGGGAAACTGGCAAATATACATGCTTTGAGAATACTTATCTGTGTCAGTTTTATTATTAACAATCTAGGAATACATATATTAAAATGAAATGTCATATCTAGGAATACAGATCATTTTAAACATAAACTCTATCTCTATGCGTATGAACAGGTGCTATCAAATTAATTGTAACTAAAATCTATAAAACATGGGGCAAATACAATCAATTACAGGAGAAAGATAATCCAGCTGGGGAAATTCTATAGTGGACCTAGCGCATGGATGCGCCAAGTGACAAGACCCGACTCAATTTCCACTTTGGAATTCGAGCCAAGTCCTGTGCGTGTCCGACACCTGGCGAATGTCGGGCACAAAAGATCTTTTTACCCTTCTTGTTTCAAATTCTTTTTAAATTTTTCCTTAGACTTCTGCCGAAAATTCGGCAGAGTCTCCCCTGTATTTTGACCAAACCCAAATTTTTCCACCTGTCAAACAAACATATAAAACTACACCAACTGCCAGTATAGAATAACCAAGTAATCACCAGCTCCAGTTTTCCACTAAAACTAGATATCAGAGCATTTTCTAAGGTTCACAAAGTTTCAGGGATTTTTTCGCAAAACTCTACCTTATTTGGTGGCGCGGAAGCTAGGGATGGCCCGGTGGTGGGTGCCTGAACTCATCTACGGCCTGGGGGCGAAAAATAAGTTTAAAATTGTGAGTGGACAAAAATAAAGTTCTTAAAAACAAGCTAGAACATAATAACCCCCGTTTTGAAATAGCGAAGGATATAAATCGATAATTTAACTATATTCCAATATAAGAAGTTCAATAAGCATGAATAAGTATGCTGATGAATATACTTGCATAACTGATCAAATATAAAGATATCAATGCCTGAAAAATCAGAGAAGCTGGTATAAAATAACTGAAGGTCATAATTAGATAAAAGAAAACTCAAAATCCTTTGAAAATACCACCTATTTGTACCCCTGTCATATCCGTCAATTCCCTGGCAGGTCTCGGGCGTCACACAGGCTACCCGAGCCGCAAACTGGCGAAATCAGGGGACTATGATTAGCCTGATCCGCCGGCAGGTCCTCGATGACACCAAGTCAACTCGAGTCGCTCAGGCAGGATACAGGGGACCGTAGTCAGCCTGATCCGCAATCCTGGCAGGTCTCGGGGACACAGAGTCAGCCGAGCAGCAATCCTGGCAGGTCTCGGGACACCAAGTCTGTCGAGCTGCAAATCCTGGCACTCACGGTCCGAGCGTCCCCGTAACTCGTGAGGCAAAGTCAAGTGCACTGACATAAACTGAACTCGGACTGGATGTCCGTAGACATCGGTCCAATTGTGGGTAATCACCAAAGAAAATGGGTACGAGGTGGTTTTAAAATAAATTTCTTTAAAAAAAATATTTGATTCATAACTGTAAAGCTTAAATTGTGCTGCTGTCTCATCTGATTCCAACCTCAAACTCTGTTTCTATAACTTGTAAATAAGCAGCACAGACTTATAGAACTATTACTGTACTAATCATGTTCGGAACCATAATCAAACTTACTCAAGATCAAATAAAGAAATTTATTCAAATAAACTCATTTATAAAAACTTATTTATATAAAATCAATATAAAATCACTTATGAAATCTTATTTATAGAAATCATCTATATAACTCATTTATATAAAATCATTCATGAAAGAAAGTCCACTCACTGGTGATCCGAGCTATCTGGACTCTTTGTAGGTCCCTCCTGTAGGTTACCCGGACCTCTGGTTCCTGATTAACCATGAATAATAAATCAATAAATTGCTGAATAAAAAATTAAATTAAACACCCTGCCCCCGGCTCCTAGAAATACGTGCATTCAAATCCAAGTTACTCATATGCCCACATTAGCTTTTTAGACTCTTAGATCAGTTTTGGAAGACCCGACGCTTAGTTAAGCCATAAGCTGTCAGATCGGCCGACCCGGGACCCCGTGGGTCCACGGTCTCCGATGGCCAATCTGGGCTTCTCTAAAGGTTCCTCATAGAGAAGGAACCATGTTCCGCGAATTTGGTCCGAAACGGACGGTCGGATTAGCCAAAATCGCGTTATTGCTTAAAATCCAAACCCTAGCCCCAGGGTTCGCGATTTCGGAGTATCCGGGACTCCGATTCGCAATCCGTCGAATCCTACACGATCCTGAAATCATGTAGACCGACATATCCAAAATTCGGTGCGATCTGACGATTGGACAACACTGCACCTAAGGATCGCGCGATATGGAAAATCCGTTCGGGGCTCAAACGGACTCTGAATCGAAATCCGCGAAATCCTACACACTCGTGACGACACGAGGATCTCAAAACTGTACAGAATTACTTCACCACCCTCGCCCATGCGCCCTAGCACGCGCAGGCAGATTTGGGTGTCTTAAGCGATTTCGGGTGGTCGAAAAATCTCGGAACCAAGACCTCAAACTCCTACCCTAGGTAAAACACCCCATTTGGAATCATTTTTGTTCTTGGACATACCCCAAAAAGTGACCAGAAACAGTAGATCTCGACGACCGAAGTTTCGGCCAGAATTCAAGTCGAAAATTGATCGTTTAGAGCTAAAATCGATCGAAACCCATACATCCATCAGCTAGAACACGAAAAATAGCTAAGAAATCATACCTTGATCGATTGATTTGGTGAAGAAACGAAGGAGAAAATTGAGCTGGAAGATCGGTGAAACTCGGGTGAACATCCGTCGGAAATCATGACTTTCCGACCCGCTCCGGGCGGCCCAAGGGTGGAGGTCGGTCGGAAAAGGTAGGGGACTCGATGGCGGTTCCAATGCCACCGGTCCCGCGGCCATTGGTGCTCGGAGGCGGCGCCAGCAATCTCTGGAAGGCGGCTGCCCGTGTTCGCGCAGAGAGAGGGAGCTGCTGGGTTTTATAGATGCAACTTCGAAATATTTACGGTTATGCCACTAAGACTCTTTTGACCGTAACTCTTTCGTTATAACTCCGATTCGGATCTACTCCATGTCTACGGACTCGTTTCGCCGTGCTCTACGCAACGGCGCAAGCAGAATTCCCAAATTCTTTCTCGATCAAAAAGTCAACTTTTCTCTATTAAATTATGTGAGCGCAAAATTGTCTTTTTGCTAGAAGATATTATCCTTACTTTTTAGATATTTTATTTTGGGTTATTACACCAAGTCCCATTGACGGTTAGATTTCGCTAAATTTTTTTATGTTAATCTACACCATTGGATGGGATAACCTGCAAACCTGCTCAACAAGTTTTAAAAAAAATCCTAACCCATCAAAATCTAAGCCCCCTCTTCACTTCATCTTTCTATCTCTCGCTCTCTCTGACCCCAAACCCTTACTCTCTCTCTCATCCAAATCCCTTTTCCTCTTCATTTTCACACTTGACGTTCGCCTTCTCTCTCTTTCTCTCATCTCAACCTCCTTCTCTTATGTAGGGCATCAAGGATCTGGCCAAAATGACGATGTTCATGAATGAGAGCTATGCAGACTAAAGGCTTCCTCACCATTGCAACTTGTTATCTATTGGTGGATTACTTGATACACTTAATGCTTCTGCTACTTTCTATTCTACACATTACTCTTTTCAGGATCTCAAGACTCACAAGATGATTGGGCATGGTAAACAGATAGGGGGTTATATTATTTGACATTACCTTCTGCACTAGTTCGTGAACGTGTCGTTAATACTGTTTAAAGTTGCAAGTCAAAGACAAACAAAAAATTTGGTTATAGCATCGTCGCTTGTGATAAGGTCATAATTTCACACATTTGCATGCCTTCTTTGCTTAGTAATTTTGTTTAGCTTCTCTTTATTTTGAGTCTCTTATCTACGTTTGTGTGTTTTGTAGGTTAAGACAGCAAGGGGATGACATTTGATACAATTCATGCATGTTGAGGGCTGAGTGGCACAAGAGGAATATGATCTTAAAGACAAAACCAATTTGAGCCACACTCCTTGTCAGTCTAGTTTCGTAGGTCATCGTGCAGTCTCATTTCAGCAATTTACACAGGTCGGATGAAGAGACATCCTTGATAGCAGTTGTTCCAATGGGTGTCTAGTATAACATATCCAAATTTCAGCCCAATTGGATAAATCTGGAGCCCTTAACACGTCAAAGACTGAATCAAGTTCACAGAAATGTCATGTTGGCTGCCATCACATTTAATGTGGCTACATCCCTAGAGCCATGTGCTACACATGGGCAGCCACACATGGGAGTCAAATCAGCTCAGAAGCTCAGAAAGATGAACAAAAGTCAAGCTTTCCATAAAGAAACCATACCAAAGCATGTATTTGGCAGCTGGAGCAATTGGCAGGTATGGCTGCTAGAGCAGTTGGGAGCAGCTAAGAGAGGTGTGCTTCACCAGCCAAAGGGGAGGACGAAATTGCACTCTATAAATAGAGAGCTGCACACTCATTCAAGAGGAGGGTCAGACACACACATTCACTTCATCCATTACTCTCATACACACATTCAGATTCACCACAAAGAGATAAGGGAGCTTGGAGCTGTCCTGGGAACTTCCTGCTACCATCATCTAGTTCTTCTCCTCTCTTTATCCTATCTATGTATTTCTTATTTTCTGTATTCATAGTTATGTCTAACTAATCCATTTAGTTAGGGCTTAGGATGAAGCCCTAGTCATGAATATTCAATGTTATGGATGATTTTATAGTTAATTGATTTCCTTGCTTTTATTATCAAGTTGTTAATCTCCGGTTTATTATGTGCTTGATGTATGTTTTCTTGGAGTAGCTAACTAGGATTTTATGCATCTAGCACAGGTTGGGAAGGGGTTTAGATTCACCAATTCTACTCTCCTTTCACAAGCAATACATGAATGGACTAAGAATCATTCAAGGGGTTAATAACCATAGGTTGACTAGGACAGATACCATGTTCTAGGACTTGTGTGATTATCATATTCTCAAGGAGCTTAATGACTCTTGTATGCTTTATTCTAAGTAGATACCATGCTTAGGTTGCATATGAGAGATTACGTGTTGTGTAGATACCATGCATAAGCACATGCCTTAGGAGAATCATGCATCCTGCACCTAGATACCATAGGCTTGTATGCGATAATCTATTGTTGATGAACCTTGAGTCAATTTCTATGCATTCATAACTTGGATAGGAAAACTCGTGGTGGATTCCAAGGCTCTAACACCTCTCAATTATTGTTTCACAATCTGTTAATTGCAGCCAGTGTTTACTTTCGAGCACTTTCATTTCACTTTCTTCTTTTCGTTTCAACAACAAAACCCCCCATTTCGAGTGCGTGTGTGCTGCTAGGATTCTGTCCTAGACCTTGAGTGCAAGAGGCATTGTTGAATTCGACCTTGCCTTTAGCTAGTTAGTCAGTTTCCTTGTTCTATGTTGTTCTAGCATTCTAAGTAATTTAACTTGGAACCAAGTTACCATTCTCCGTGGGATCGACCTCGTATTTACATAAGCTATACTATAAACAGTTCGTGCTCTTGCGAGAATTAAAGCTGCTGTTTTTAATGACTCATTTTAGTTGTTAAGAATAGGATCAACAGCTTGGGACACCAGTCATTTGGCTACCTTAAGCGTCTGTTTCCATCTTTATTTCACTCTTGTGATGAGTCCAGTTTTAAGTATGAGACATGTATTTTGGCCAACAGCCATCGTAGTGTGTTTCCTTTGAGTGACAGTAAAGTTACGAAGCCTTTTGATTTAGTGCATTCTTATGTGTGGGTTTGGCTCGCGTTACTTCAAACGAATTTCGTTGGTTCATCACATTTATTGATGATTGTACCCAACTCACTCGGGTTTTCTTGCTGAAAAATAAACATGATGTTGCTTCCATCCTTCCAGAGTTTTGTACTATGTTGTCAACTCAGTTTCATGCTCGGGTCAAAGCATTCCGAACAGATAACGGTAGTAAATATGTGAATAATACTTTGGTGTCTTTCTTCCATGATCAAGGTATTATTCACCAAAGGACAACCCTTTTTACTCCTCAACAAAATGATGTGTTTGAAAAAAAGAACTGACAATTGCTTGAAGTTGCCCGCTCACTTATATTGGATATGTCTATTCCCCATCATCTTTAGAGGCATGCTGTTCTGTTTGCTGCCTATTTGATTAATTGTATTCCTAGCCAGGTTCTTGATTTCAAGACTCCACATGATGTGTTTGGTGACCATGTTTCCCCTCTTTTCGTCTCCAAGTTGCCCTCTAATGTTTTTGGGTGTGTTGCCTATGTTTATGTCTGTTCTCATCAACAGAGTAAACTTGATCCTTATGCTTTGCAACGTGTCTTTATTGGTTATTCTTTTACTCATAAGAGCAACTCCACCCATAAGGGCTAAGTCTAGGGTAATGGCAAGCAAGGGCTGTCACTATTCACATGAATAGTGGCAGCCTTGCCATTTGTGGTTCCACCTATGAGGGCTAAGTCTAGGGCAAATCTAAGGCAAATACTATTCATTGTACTTTATTTCCTATTTTTTTTTAATACTTTAAACCATTAATTTTGATAATCTTTTGTAATTAAATTTTTGAATAATATTTTTGGTTGTCACATGTCCATTATTTTTCAGAAAAGATTTTCGGATGAGAATCTCGGTTGCCACGTGTCTTATTCCACATAAAATTTTCGGATATTCATTAAAAAAAATTATAATATCAGATTTCAGATAACATTTTCACCCTCTAAAATTGTGCCACGTGTCCCATGTCAGATTAGATTTTCAAATATTTAAAAAAAATTATAATCTCATATTTCAGATAAGATTTCACCCTCTAAAATTGTGCTACGTGTCATCTCTGTCAGATAAGATTTTCAAATACTTTTTAAAAATTATAATCTCATATTTCAGATAAGATTTTCACCCTCTAAAATTGTGCCACGTGTCATCTCTATCTTCTGAATCCCTCTATAAAACTACACCATCAACTCATACCTCTCACACCATCTCTTATCTATTCCTTCATTTCTCAGATTTTACAAAACACATTCTACTCTCAATGTCAAACTTGAGGAGGGTGTTGGAGAGGCAACAGAAAGAAAGGGAAGAAATCCGGCGTAGACGTGCTGAAGAAGATCGGGACGCCGATGAAGAAGAGGAACAAATGCTTGCAGCAGCGGTGTGTATGCTTAATCAATCAAGGCAACACCGTCGTCCTCGTGCCCCAAATGTGGACAGACGTAGAGAGTCTCGGGGTAAGAATCTCTTGGAGGATTACTTTATCCCAAATTCGTTATATCCTGCTCATAAGTTTCGAGAGAGATATAGAATGCAGCCACATTTGTTTCAAAAAAATCATGCATGATATTTGTAATTACGACACATACTTCATTCAAAAGCATGATGCTGTTGGAGTTTTGGGTCTTATCCCGGAGCAAAAACTTACAGCTGCTTTGCGGATGCTTGCTTATGGGGCATCTGCAGAGCAGGTGGATGAGATTGCAAGGATGGGAAAATCAACTATCCTAGAGTGCTTGGTGAGATTCTGTGATGCAGTGGAAAATTTGTACACGAGGGAGTACCTTCGCAAACCCACGCCGAGGGACCTCCAAAGGTTGCTACAAAAAGCAGAGGCTCGAGGTTTCCCAGGCATGATTGGAAGCATTGATTGCATGCATTGGCAGTGGAAGAATTGTCCTACTGCTTGGCAAGGAGACTACGGGAATCGAAAGGGCCAAAAAAGTATAATTTTGGAGGCCGTAGCTTCATTCGACTGTTGGGTTTGGCATGCCTTCTTCGGGGTTGCCGGATCTCAGAATGACCTCAATGTCCTTGGTCAATCCCCGGTGTTCGACGAGGTATTGCGAGGTCATTCCCCCCAGGTCACATACCAAATCAACAATACCGTATACTCTGGTGCGTACTACCTTGCCGACGGAATTTATCCTAGGTGGACGACATTCGTGAAAACAATTCCGAATCCCCAATCCGAGAAGGAAAGAAGCTTTGCTTCCTTTCAAGAAGGTTACAGGAAAGACGTGGAAAGGTGTTTCGGTATCTTGCAAGCTCGTTGGGCAATTATCAGGGGTGCTGCTCGGATGCTAGATGAGGAGGTGCTGAGGAGTATTATGATGACTTGCATCATCCTCCACAACATGATTGTGGAGGATGAGTATGACTACGATGCTCTAGAGGTGTTTGAACCCGATCCCATGAACACGGCGTTGACAAGAATATATGAAAGGCCGATGGGACCAAATGGACTACCAATGGAGCCCGAACCGTTAGTTCGGGATGGTCGATTCAACAACCCCATGATTGATCGTTATGAAGAAATGCAATCTTCATATGTTCACGAGAGACGTCAAGTTGACTTGATCGAGCACTTGTGGGAGATGAAAGGCAATCACAATGGATGAAGTCAAGATTAGTGCTTTGTTTGGAATTATGCTTTGTTTTTAATTATGCTTTATTTTGTGTGTGGTGTTTTTTGGAATTATGCTTTTTTTTTTTTATTATGCTTTTATGTATGGTTTGTTTTGTGTGTTGTTTGCAATAAATTAAGGTTTGTTTTTAATTAATCTTTGTTTTGATGCTCAAATGTTTTTAATAAATAGTCATATTATTTAATGCTTTTTTTATTTAATGAAAAGGAAACAATACAACAAATTAAAGGATAATACAACAATACAACAATACAACAATACAACAATACAACATATGGCAAAGGTGTTTCAATACAACCTAATGGTTTTCATCATTTAACCAATCCGTATTGCTAGGTCCGTCATCATGGAAAAGTTTTCTTCTCATCACATCCCTTCGTCTATGCTTCCAATAGGCCTTTGTTTCAGGAGACATATGGCTCATATCCATGGCCATGATTTTCATCTCTCTATCATCCATGTCTTTTTCTTGTGCATGCTGCTGTTGAATTGCAAATGTTTCCTCTCGTGCCTTGTCCACTTCATCTCTTTTCAAGTCTCTCTCAATTCTTAGTGAGGTGTTCTTAGCTATTTGCTCCAATAATTGTACACATTCATTGTTTGAAGTGCCCCCTCTCTTGGCCTTTGCCGCCTTTCTCCCAATAGGTCTCGGCGGACGTGGGAGTGGTGACTCCGTTTCCATTGGGGAGTCCAATGGCGAATCGGTTGATGGTGAATCGTGGAGCGGCGTCTCATTCAACACAACCGGCGGACCGGTGGGAATAATTTTGAATCTCGAACAATCCTTCACAACTTCCCAACATTGGAAATGCACGAAACTTTTTTTGCCTTGCCCCATGGCACCGAACCACATTTGTGCTTGTATGATCTATTAAAAATAAATAATTGGAAGTGCAAGAAAAAAAAAATTATTATGCAAGAAAATATAAACTATTTTGAAATGCAAGAATAAAATTGATTATGCAAGAAAATATAGACAAATTGGAAATGCAAAAAGAAAAAAAAAAGATTATGCAAGAAAAAGAAATAGAATATGCAATAAAAAAAAGTTACATTAAATTGATTAAAATGGCAATTATAAATATTTTACCTCATCGGATAGATTTTGACCGCTTCGAATGTTCTCCCTTGCTTTTGTCAAGGCATTTCTCCATTTCCCTAACTCTTTATTCAGAAGTTTCCATCTACTAGACAAGGCCATTTCGGTCCGAATGGAACCCGATCTTTGA